>NW_017670854.1:69121-73878 GCF_001879085.1 Nicotiana attenuata
ATTGCCAGAACGCTGAGGGAAACGAAGGAGAACGCCTGGCAAAGGCATTTTTACTGGTGAACCTACGTGAGCTGGAGGATTTGATCAACGAGAGCATTCAACCTGCGGAAGGTCCTTCTGGGACCAAGTAGTTAGGAGTCTTTTCTTTTGCTTTAAAATGTAATAAGGCCAATGGCCATTAGTGACATTTTACTTTCTGCAATTTTAGTGTCGTTTTGGGGATTCGTCTTATTTTTATCAATAAAATGAGGCATTTAGCATTATAAGTTCTCCTAGTCAATTTGTCGCTAGGCCTACCTCAGGCACAACGAGGCACCCAATTTAGGACACGATTTATATTCTTGCACTATGTGTTTAAATATTGCAATATTTGTCTCAGAATCCGTACTAACTTGTTACCTTTTGTTTTTACTTTTATTTTTATTCCCCTCCCTAAAAAGGTTAGTTCGTGCATTCTGGCATCATCATCATACTCCACAAGATCCAAGGGCCCTCCACCTCATCCTCCTCCGAGTCCTATCCGGAACAAGAACAAAGGTGGAATGGGAGATCCGAGCGCCAGAAAGGAAATTGAGGTTCCTCAGGGTACCCCGGTTGCTAAGGAAACTGCTACCCAACTTGAGCAAAAATTATTAAAGTTCCAAGAAGAACTGGAGCAGGTTCGGAACTTGGCGAACCTGTCATTTTCTCTCACCGCTCCTGATGTCAACACCCAGAATCCCGCACCTCCACAAAACACCCCACAACCACAGATACAACCCACTCATACCCAACACTGCAACGCATGCCACACTCCGAACAACACTCCACTACTCATTCCCGAGCCACTGAACACCACAAATGACCATCTCCACAACACTCCTATTTACGTGGATACTGTACCCCATTATACTCAACCAATCTCAAGTGCACCCGAGTCTGATGACAAAGACTCCCTTATCAGGAACTGAGCAGCAGAACTCAAGAAATTGACCAGCCGAGTTCAGGGCATGGAAGGTAACAAAGGTATCGAGGGCTTAAATTATGAAGACCTCTGCATTCAGCCAGATGTTGAACTTTCGGAGGGGTACAAACCTCCAAAGCTTGAAATGTTCGATGGAATAGGAGATCCCAGGGTCCACCTGAGGACATATTGCGATAAGCTGGTCGGAGTCAGAAAGGATGAGAAGATCCGTATGAAGCTCTTCATGAGAAGTCTGAAGGGGGATGCTTTATCCTGCTACATCAGCCAGGACCCCAAGAAATGGACAAACTGGGTAGGCATGGCCTCGGATTTCATGGATAGATTCCGATTCAATACAGAGAATGCACCGGATGTATTCTACATCCAGAATTTGAAGAAGAAATGTACCAAAACATTCCGCGAGTATGCTACTCGTTGGAGGTCAGAAGCTGAAAAGGTTAGGCCGGCCCTAGAAGAAGAACAGATGAACAGGTTCTTCGTCCGGGCTCAAGATCCCAATATTACGAGAGATTGATGCTAATCGAGCGTCAGAAGTTCTCCGATATCATCAAACTGGGAGAAAGAATCGAAGAAGGCATTTAGAATGGTATGGTTACTAATCTTGAAGCATTACAGGCCACCAATAAGGCTTTACAGTCCGGTGGCACGTCCAAGAAGAAAGATGTGAGTGCCGTAATGGTCGCACAGGGAGCCAAATCACCACTAAAATACCACACCTACCCATCACCTCCACTTACATATCAGCCTATCCCGAATTACCAAGCACCCGCACCCTCCTATCCAAATCCACCTCCCATCTACCAATCATCTCCACTTCTCACATATCAACCCACCTCACCCAGATACTCTTAACCAGCACCTGTATACCAAGCTTATAATGCTTAACCCTCTCATTACCAATCACCTCCCACCCGCCAAAATTTCGGCAGACCTAGTCCAAATTTCGACTGCAGACCTCCCAGACAATACACAGCCATCGCTGAACCAATTGATCAGATGTACGAGAGACTTAAAACTGCTGGTTACGTCACCCCTATCCAAGCCATAACTCCAGAGAATCCTTCCCAGTGGCTCAACCCTAATAAGACCTGTGCGTACCATTTCGGCATGAAGGGACACACCCTCGATGAGTGCCGCTCATTGAAGGACAAGATTCAAATCCTGATCAATAATAAGGTCATCGTAGCAAAGGAGCCTGCTCCTAATGTTCGCAACAACCCTCTGCCTGACCACAAAGGTGGGAACATTCACATGATCGAGATCAAAGATGATTGGGACCCCAAAGGGTCGATAGGTTTGATTGCTGAAGGTGATGAACCAAAGAAACCAGTGGTTACACTTAGCCCAATTGTAGTGCAAAATCAGCCCTCCAGGGACGATGAAGTAAACATGTCTATACCTCTCGAATTTGAGGTGCCTCCTTCTGCAAAGGTGCCCGGGCCAATTGAGGTTGAATTTGGAGTTCCAAAAGCACCTGCACCCTTTGAAGTTGCTGTGTTACCCCTAACGGTACCTATTCCTGTGACAATGTCAGACATAATACCATTCCACTCAAATGCCATACTATGGGATTACACTGCCGAAGCTAGGAGGAAAGGAAAGACCAAGACAGGAGAAACAATTGCTGCAAGGAATGACCAAAACAGGGAGGATTTATACCCCAGAACACTTAGCTGAGTCCAGTAAGCAAGCCTCGGGATGGCCTATTGAAACTGGGCCCGACGATCTTTGGAGGAAAATACAAGCTAAGGAGTACTCGGTCGTTGAGCAATTAAACAAAACACCAGCACAGATCTCCATCCTAGCTCTTCTACAGAGCTCTGACGCTCACAAGAATGCCTTAATGAAGATACTGAGCGAAGCTTATGTGCCCATCAACATAACTGGAGGTGAAATGGAAAATATGGTAGGACAAGTGCTGGAAAGCCATAAAATCACCTTCCACGAAGATGAGCTGCCACCGGAAGGACTGAGCCACAACAAGGCACTGCACATCACCGTGCAATACGAGGATTATTTCATCACTAGAGTCCTGATCGATGGAGGATCCAGCCTCAACATCTGTCCGCTGATAACTCTCAGAACCTTGGGAAAAAGCCTGCACGAAATCAAACATGGGGCTATCAATGTCAAGGACTTCGATGGGTCCCAAAGGGCTACTATTGGAGAAATCGGCCTATGCTTGCAAATGGGGCCAACATGGTTCGACGTCGACTTTCAAGTGATAGACGTCCCGGCATCCTACAACTTGCTGTTAGGACGGCCCTGGATCCACGCCGCTGGAGCCATAGCATCGACCCTACATCAGGCAGTGAAATTCGAATGGAATCACCAGGAGGTGATTATTCATGGTGATGGTAGTAACCCCATATATAGTCGCCAGACCATCCCAATAATTGGAGGCAGAAGGAGAATAGGCGGAGAAACATACCACCACATTGAAAGGGTCAACGTTGTAGACAAGGATAAGTGGTGGGATAACAAGATTGAAAGTATCCTGAAGTGGTGTGGGTACGAGCCTGGAAAGGGACTCGGCAAAAACCTCCAGGGGATCACTAAGCCCATCAAACTAAAGAAGCATGGTACTACATTTGGCTTAGGGTACGGTTATACTTGGGAAGAATTCCAGAACTGGTCGCCACCATGGCGCGGCCCCTACTATCCATTGGAGCTTCCGATACCTAGCCTAGAGCAGACTTTCCAACCGGCAGATACTATATATGGGTCAGAAGAAGATGAAGCATTGGTAGCCATGAATAATCTGTTTCTGGAGGATGATGATATGGATTGCTGTGTTCTTTTCGAGGAGGAAGGGGAGGAAGGCCCTTCCATACAAGCGGTGAACCGAGGAGACCGCCTCAGCAATTGGTCAATTAGAACCGTCAGGGCCCGGAAAGCTTCGGGGTAGCAAGGCTAAACAAAAGCACCATGCATCTCATTTTACTTTTTACTAGCTGATTTTTTCCGCATTGTCTTTAATTTTTAAAAGAGCTCCGATGTTCCAAACAATCATGAATTTAATCAAATCATTTCAGTTTATCATATATCTCGCTCTTATTATTTTCTCTATCATTTACTCTATTTTCACACAGCATTACTATTACTTACTTTGATGATGAACCAACGATTGTGACTTGCAACGAAACAACGCAGCAAAAGGATGTAGATTCAGAAGAGGATGATATACCAGAAGAGGTCGTTAGAGAGGTTGAGAATTTTGAGAATAGACCTAAGTCTAACCTGGAAGAAACTGAGGTCGTTAATTTGGGAGATACAGAAAATGTCAAAGAAACTCGCATCAGTGTTCACCTGTCACCATCAGAAAAGAAAGAATACATAGAATTTTTAAAGGAATATGAGGACATATTCGCCTAGTCATATGATGATATGACTGGTCTCAACACGTCCATTGTAGCTCACAAACTGCCAACAGATCCAGCTTGTCCGCCAGTAAAACAGAAGCTCAGGAAATTCAAACCTGACATGAGTTTGAAAATCAAAGAAGAGGTTACTAAGCAAGTCAAAGCTAATGTTCTCAGAGTGGTAGTATCCGACATGGTTAGCCAACATCGTGCCAGTACCAAAGAAAGATGGGAAAGTTAGAGTTTGTGTCGACTACCGGGATCTTAACCGGGCCAGTCCCAAAGATGACTTCCCCTTGCTGAACATACACATTCTTATCGATAACTGCGCCAAGCATGAGTTAGTAGTCCTTTGTTGATTGTTTCGCCGGATAGTCAATCAGATATGATGGATGAGGAAGATGCAGAGAAAACGGCGTTTCATCCACGCC
>NW_017670854.1:75887-270887 GCF_001879085.1 Nicotiana attenuata
GAGTCATTCAAGATCAAACACAAGAATTCTACAGCCTACAGGCCTCAGATGAATGGAGCTGTAGAGGCAGCCAACAAGAATATCAAGAATATATTAAGGAAGATGGTCGAAAGTCACAAACAATGGCATGAGAAATTATCATTCGCCCTACTTAGATACCGCACAACTGTCCACACATCGACCGGAGCAACTCCCTACATGCTGGTTTATGGTACAGAGGCGGTCATCCCCGCGAGGTAGAGATTCCCTCTTTGAGGGTCATACAAGAAGCAGAGTTGGATGACGCAGAATGGGTAAAAGGTCGCTACGAGCAGTTAGCCCTTATAGATGGGAAAAGGATGAATGCAGTTTGCCACGGTCAGTTGTATCAGAACAGAATGTCCAGAGCCTTCAACAAAAGAGTTAAGCCAAGGAAGTTTACACCGGGGCAGCTGGTGTTGAAGAAAATATTCCCACATCAAGATGAAGCCAAGGGGAAATTCTCTCCCAACTGGCAAGGTCCGTACACGGTTCACTGGGTTCTAACTGGAGGAGCCCTTATTCTTGCAGAAATGGACGGAGAAGTTTGGCCAAAGCCAATCAATTCAGATGCAGTGAAACAATACTATGTTTAACCACTTATGATTTTTTTTGATGATGTAGTTTGAACTACGCCTGACCTGATTCCCGTTTAAGAGGGGATACGTAGGCGGCCCTAGGGGTTCGGTCACAATTTAATAAAAATTCCATTTTTCCTCCCTGCTATTGGAACTGGGGCAGAATTTTGAGGAGGACCCTCAAAATTCTGAAGTTAGTTTTCAGCCATTCATCGCCAGGAATGTCACCTCAGTAAACTGGGGCAGAATTTTGAGGAGGACCCTCAAAATTCGGAAGTTGAATTTTTTTTAGCCGTTCAGCGCAGCCGTCAGAAGCGCCAGCCCAGTAAACTGGGGCAGAATTTTGAGGACCCTCAAAATTTCGGAGCAAGAAAGATTGCAATGTCTTGAACCACGTCGCAGTCGTTGGTTCATCTAAAGAAAACTATTTTCTACTTACGTTATATTTACTAAATCATGCATAACTATTGCTCGAATTGCTACCGTTTAGCAACGCTACCCCAATGATACGCAACGCCGGAATCCAGGGGAAAACGAACTAGCCCTTCCCCCTTACAAAACTCACGATTTTTCTTTGGATGCAGGCACCAGACTAACAATATCGTCAGGTATATTTATGCACGCATACTTTCTCAAGAACGCAACCTCTCAGAATCATCACTTGTTCGTAATTGCTATCCATACACAACCTCCCCAGCAGTCACGATATCAGCTATCAGCTAAGAAGTCTCACTACTACTCATCCTTTTACATTCTCGCATTGCATAAGGCTACCTTTCTGCCTTTCGAGACTAAGCACTGTCTCCATCTATCTGCATTGCATAAGGCTACCTTCCTGCCTTTCGAGACTAAGCACTGTCTCCATCCTGCATTTTCTTGCATTGCATAAGGCTACCTTTCTGCCTTTCGAGACTAAGCACCGTCTCCATCTGCATTATCTGCACTGCATAAGGCTACCTTTCTGCCTTTCGAGACTAAGCGATGTCTCCATCTGCATGGCTGAAATATCGCCACCTCTATTTGCATCGGCTGAAATACCGCCATCTTCATACAAATCTTGCATGGCTAAAACACCGCCAATTTTTGTTTAAATCCCTATCGGCTGAAA
Organism: Nicotiana attenuata; assembly: GCF_001879085.1. Classification (NCBI taxonomy): domain Eukaryota; kingdom Viridiplantae; phylum Streptophyta; class Magnoliopsida; order Solanales; family Solanaceae; genus Nicotiana; species Nicotiana attenuata. Next base: position 77,592 of record NW_017670854.1, read on the forward strand.
CGTCGCCATTTATAATCACCCTTCTTTATCGGTTGAAGTATCGCCAACTTTATTTAATTCTCGGCATCGGCTGAAATAACGCCATTTACGTTTCTACATCAACTAAAACGTCGCTGCTTTATTTAATTTTTTTGTCGGCTGAGATATCGCCATTTACATTTTGCTACATCGGCTAAAACATCGCCTGCTTATTTTTAACTTCTGTCGGCTGAAATATCGCCATTCACATTTTTTTACATCAGCTGAAACATCGCTGTTTTATTTAAATTTCTGTCGGCTAAAATATCGCCATTTACATTTTTCTGCACCGGCTGAAATACCGCCAAATCTTGCATTTCATGGGCTGAAATACCGCCAAATCTTGCATTTCATGGGCTAAAACACCGCCAAACTGTCCGAGAGCGTCATTATTCGGAGGCATCATCTTCATAGCCCGAGAACACCATGCCATGGCCCGAGGACCCGCTTTATATCCTGCACATCATTATTCAAAGGCATCATGGTTCGGAGGCATCATTATCATAGCCCGAGAACATCATTTCATAGCCTGCGAATCTTTTAATTTTGCGCTTCATGGCCCAGGACATCATGGTCCGAGGACGTCATCCTAACCGTCCAAAGACAGCATTCATGGTCCAATGGGAACTTGCATCACGTTTAAGTTTATGCGCGATATACGCCCGTATTGCTCACTTGTGGGTACATCGGCTAGCAACGGCCGCCTCAGCAGGAGCGATCCCGCTCCGGTTCCCGCAGCCGATCAAACTCCAAATACCTCTTGCCACCTAAAGATCGTGTCTGTCTCTTTCGAATCTCCATCGGCATATTCCGTCAATGGTTCCTGAACTACATACGGCCTGATTCCTGTAAAACCAGGGATATGTAGGCAGCTCGGAAACCAGAGCTCGGTCAAATTCTTTTCAAATCGCCGCTTCCGGTCAAAATTGGCCATCATATCTTTACCCGACAACTCTTCCATCTTTCCCGGGTAAAGAGGGGCAGCTGTTGATACCAAATTTTTACCTAGTAATTTTATACTCAAAATACTTCCAAAATAGCATATATGTGCATATATAAGCACACCCAAGAGTTCTGGCCTTTTTAATGATTTTTACACCAATTCACTGCCTATTTTAATACAACAAAATTCAATAATTATTCCCAAAATTATCATTTTGGCGAATAATTCATTTTTTATTCTCACATTTGCACCAAAATATAATGAAGGTAATTTTTGTATATTTTTACAAATTTATCTGGTATTTTTAAAGCTAAATTGCATATAATTGCAATTATAGCCTGTTTTGTGATTAATAGCATTTCATAATTACAAAATTAGTTCCAGTATTTTTAAGTTAATATTTATGTAATATTTGTTTACTCAGTATTTTTTTAATTTAATTTTAAAACCATCATTGCTATTTTTATAAAATAAAACGGGGGAAAAGTGGCTATTGAAAATCTGGCCTCAATTTCATTTCAATTACAGCCCAATTTGCACCCCAATTCAACCCAATCCCAACGCCAAATCAATTTAAACCCGATTACTTGATCCAATCACCCGAACCCGCCCGTTTTCTTTTTAAAATCTGAGCCATTGATCATTTTGATCAACGGCCCAGATCTCTTCTTTCCTTTTTAATTCCAAACGACCCCTAAACCCTACCCCGTTCTTTCAGAAGCGCCGCCTCTAACTCCTCTCTTCTCTCAAAGGCTCTCGAGCTCTCTCGAAACCCTAATCGCTCTCTGCCACCTCCAACCCCAAATCCACCGGAATCTATGGCTATTCTAACCATGGACGACCTATTCTCACCCCCTACCGCTCTCATGTGCTTGATACCTAAAGGTTCGAGGACAGACCTCAAAGGTCCTCGCTCAGACCTTCATCGATTCGAAGTTTCCAGCCATCTTCGGCCTTGCTCCGACGTGTCTTAGCCTCCTGACCCTGATTCCGACCTTATCGACTCCTGATCTGATCTTGTCTCTTCCAAGCCTTTCTCGTTTCTAGGGTTCTCAGAAACCCTAGCCTATTCGAGGTTCTTTTTCGTTTATTTGTTCGGACCTGTGCTCGATCTGTGCTATATGTGATGTTTTAAACATTTTCCCCGATTTTCCTTTTTAAAATCTTTTGATTTCAAACTAGGGTTTCTGAGTCTGTTTTTTAATATTTTGTTCGATTCATTTGTTTATCATCTCTATGTTTGATTGGTGTTGAAAACCTAATTTTTGGAGATTTGTTTGAGTTTCTGAGTCTATCTATTTGATTTACTTTGTTTGCACCTGATTAGTGTCGAAAACCCTAATTTAGGGGGTTTATTCGAGCTTCTGAGACTGTTTGTTTGTTTTACTTGTTTATCGCCTCTAAACTCGATTGATTTCCAAAAACCCTAGTTTCTTCGGGGTTTACTCAAGTTCCTGAAGTTTACTTGTGTGATTCTCCTATTTGAAATTGTTCTACTTTATTTGAAGGTTTCAGCATCTCTTTGTGTGATTCTTTTGATTCTGCTTTCTTACTATCTGTCAAACTCNCCTTTGAATGTCATTAATTGATTGTCCTTAACAAAAGACAAACGATTAATGACGGTTTGGGTTCACTCGACCTTGCTGACCCAAAAAAGAACACAGGGCGAGACCTAGGGCTTTCCAGACCCTTGCTCCAACATTGACGGGCTAATTCGATGGGAATCAAGAACGTATTTGGAGCGGGAAAGAGGTGAGGGGTCGCATGGTGTAAACTTGGATAGATTTGGGGATTTTAGGGTTTTTAGGTCTTGAATTCAGATCCGAAATCGGAGGGCTTTGAGGGTATTTGAGGAAATGAAGTGGATATTTGGAATGAGAGGACGGAGAGGGTTCTGGGTTGTCATTTTCGGGTGGAAATAAGTACACTCCTGTATTTAGACTTAATCCCCTACTATATGGTTTTACCGCTCCTTTTATGGCAACAATCATTCTGCTTACAAATTGATTTTCTTTCCATATATTAATCCTGTTAAGTGCCCGTTGAGCAGTAATCCCTTGATTAAAGGGAAAACATGTGTTAATTGATTTTGACTGTGATTATTTCCATGTTTGTGTTGAAATTGTATTTGTTACCTTATTTTTTACTCGTTTTCAAAACTATAAATACCTGTACTTCTTTCCTTTCAAGGGAGGGGGAACATGAACAAGTCATCACTTCTTCTCTCAAAATACACTCAGATTTTCTTTAAAAAAAATATTCGAGTTCTCTGTACTCATAAGCTTAAGGTTATTTTGATTGTGGCTTGGTTTGAAAGTATCCTGCTTCTCTTTGCTTGCTTCTTCTGCAACTGGTATGTTACCTTTGTTTAATTTCTGCCACTCCCCTATGTGTTTATTCTCCAGTTCATTCTTTATTGGGTTTACTGCTTCCATAATGTAAATTTTGCAAGTTGGTTTGTCTTTTTGCTATGCTCCTACATGAATCCCTATCCCCCAATCCCTTTGTATGCTGAGTTATGGTTCAGAAACATGACAACACTTGACATTGTTGTTCATGTATATGGACTGGACTCCCTGAGTCCTAATCTCTTTCAATTCCCATTCTCCTTTCCCCTTCATATGTATCTTGAGCTTAAGACCTTGGTCTTGCAGTGTCCTAATCACTGTCTAGACCATAGTCTGACCTTCAATAGGTCTGTGCTCTTATTTGCTGGCTGAACAGGCTTGGTCAGGGGTGTGCCAGCCTACCTCATGGTTAGGTATGACCACCAGCCTGCCTTGGCATTCCTCTCCCCCCCCCCCTCTATTGCACTTGCACTCATTCTTAGAATTTATGTTCTGCCCCTCTCTTGTGAGCCTTGCTTTGGGACCCCTGAGCTCCCTCTGAACTTGGACACCTGAGGGTTGGCTCTTCCACACTGCACTATAACTCATTCTGATTAATATCTTGGGTGTAAGCACTGCCTGGGGTTCCTGAAACTCCTTGGATCCTTGAAACACCCTATATAAGAGAAGGCTTTGGAAATCTTGATCTCGGAAATGGTTCAATCTCATATTATTAGACACTAAGTTTGAATTAGGTCCCTCGGATGCAGCTGATAATTTCTGATGTACTTTTAATTTCAGTCTTGTTCTACTGGTCTGTAATGATTTGTATAAACTCATGGGGAATTAGTTAAAAAGGGAGGGGTTACTTTTATGCACAAAGGGTAGAAAATATGCCTATAGTATTTTGTCTCTAATTTGTGCAATTTCATACGTAGAAAGCATGTCTATAGGATTTAACTTCTGAATTCTGCAACTACGCATGTAGATACCATGCCTATAGGGGTTTGCACCTATGCATATAATAGCATCATTAGGCAAACAGATAGGTTTAATAATAAAATGGCATATGTAGATATCTTGGTTTACAAGGCTTCCATTAGTATTTAAAAGGGTATCACGTATAGAAAGCATGCCTATTGGGATTTCGAAACCAAAAATTGTCTCACTTATTCAAAACAATGTTGATTTTACTGAAACAAACGACTTTTCTTTCTAAACCTACTCGCATGAACTCTGGTAAACATTTCCCAACCGATCTGCATTCTGGAACTCGTTTAGTTGTTAAACCACGTACCCTTTTCTGAAACTTTTTGTTACTCCAAAATTTTCTTTTAAAATCAGCTTGTGTTTTAAAATCATTAGTTCTATCCAACACATAGACAAAAAAGGTTTAACTAATCAACTGGATCAGTCTTAGACAACTGCATTCGAGTAAGCCTAATGTAGACTTCCTGTCCAAAAATATGTGTTGAACCAGTCCGCTTATCGCTTTAATTTAATTTAAGACTAAACCAATACGTGCAAGACATGCTAAACTCTATGGCTTTATCTGATTTTAGGAGGCTTATGTGAGCCCTACTTGCTTATTTGCTTTCCCCTTTATTTGCATTATGTGTTTTGATTGACGCCTTAGTATTTTGTCCTTTGAAAACCTCCAAAAAGCCCCAAACCCCTCTCCCATTAGGACTAGTTAGTCCAAATGCCTCCGGGACTGATAGGATTGGGACGGGTACTAGCATGCAATAAGTAACGAGACATTCCGCGCTTTAATACCTTAATAGGGTGGGAAGGGTAGATATGGATATGATGACCACGCGATAACACCACGTGTATAAACGGTTACCGGGTGTTGTGTGGGGTGATCCATATTATTTATAAACATAGGACCCCTCTCCCTTTATCAGTTTATTTTTATTTCGAAAACTACTTTCTTCTCAAATTTTAGCCTCTTTAACTTCGTTTAATTTCAAATTATTTGCAACTATTATATGAAAACCCCCTCGTATTTGTAATTATTGCTTGTTTACTTGTTGTTTGCACTTAAAGTCACAATTGTAACATGGCCGGGAACCACACTAGTGGATCTTGAGGGGTGCCTAACACCTTCCCCTCGAGATAATTTCTAGCCCCTACCCAAACTCTGGTTCTTCATCTCAAATCCTTCCTTAAAGTGTCCTAATGCACTATAATCATTAGGTGGCGACTCTTCAATTCCAAAACCCAATTCCCGAACGGGAATAGAGTTGTCTTTTTCCGAAAAAAATGTCGTAAACCCGATTTCTTGGGAAAAAGGGGGCGTCGACACTTGCCTTAGGAGTAATAATAGATCCATTCAAAACATAGTGAACCACCATCTGCACTCCATTCGAGTGACCTTATTTCACGAGACCATGATGTGTCAAATCCCACGAACCATCTGATACCATCCTTGTGCGCATATTCCCATCTTCAACTGGTACACCCATTCTGATAATTCCTCTATGAATTTGAAGTCGTTTTCTCCCATTCCTCTCATGTTACTCCGCAGACCAAAGATAACACAGAACACTCCAAGCCCCTCATCATAATCCGCTGCAAAAGCCCGATGCTCAACCATACTACGGACTCGAAATCCTTAGGCACCACACCTTAATTTTTGAATCCACTAGGACCATTGTTGAGAGTCACCCACTCTGACTTGGTCCCAAATATAATTAACTCCGAGGCTCTGCTAGCATATGAACACCCTTCTCAAAGAAAAGCCCGGCTGAATCACCTTTCTTGTAAATCACCTCTACACGAAGCATAAATCATGAGTCTTCCCAAAGCATGAACATAAATTGATAAGGCCAATTATAGCACACATTCCTCAAATTATTTGCTCAAATCACCAATGATGTCCTCTTTCCCTAGACGCAACCAACCACCAATACTCTGATAACCAGGAACCTCACAAGTATATAACCATGCAATCCAATCATAGGCGGTGGGGCTCTCCCACTTAGCTGGAAGCTACCATTGCATAACTCTGGAACCTACCAAGATTCCTTATCCCCCATTCACATGATCTTGCACAATCAACCAGTCAAATTTCTGAAATCTTTCCATTAAACACTTTATGAACTCTCTGAATCACTAGCCATATTTACATATTCGACCTCTTACCGGATAGCGAGTGGAATTCTTCGTAGAAGCTTCGTCAACCACACGACTGCTAACCTGCTCACATGAGATAGCCCACCTATAGAAATTACATGCCGACATCTTCCAATGTTGCTGCATTGGTACAACTAATACAAAATCAGTAACCCATCCTGATCCAGTGCTTGTTCACCAGCTGTACAAGTCTGTTCACTCCTTAGGTACATCAACTAAAGGTGTGACAGTACATTCCAATCCAAAGTCATGTTGTATCCTTCTTCATATCAAGCAACTCCTTTCTGTCGTGTCTAATCTCCCGCCGTATAATAGCCAATATTATTCCAAATTAAGTCCGTAGACCCAGTCACTATCCACCATGAATCCCAAATCACGCTAAACTTTTCTCAAGGCGTGTAGCCATCCTACCACAGAACCCATATGCTACTCTGCCACTCTCCCGCTTTGGTAAAACTCACTCCTTTAAGCAACTACCCGACTCATGTTTCTCATGCCTGGCCTTCTAGAAGTTTACCACCGCAAGACACCTCCCACATGTCTTTCCTCATCCTTCACTGCCCAGTTGTCGCCTTAAATAAAAAATCCATCTCTGTAGCACCTGGATCAATAGATCGCTACCAACTTTAAACCTCCCTGATGATCATCTTTCTCGATCCATCTACACTAGGATCACCTATTCGATCCCGAACCCACTACACATCACTATCGCTAACAACCGCATCTCTAGCACCATTTAACGTTACCCTTCCCTGAAGGTAATTTGATGAAGACCATAACACCGGTGAACCTAACACATTCAACAAGGACGACGACACCACATCACAGATGAAAATTCTACCATGCTCCAAAATGCCAAGTCTGATTACTTCATCAACCAAAATCAGAGCATTCATAGTCACATTGCCTTTCCTATGCCGGAAATAAAATACTGAATCCCTGAATTATGTACTGAGTAAAACCTCATTTCAAGTCATTCACTGCCGCGACGCATAGACAAGCATCCTACCATTACACAAACACTGTGCATAGTAACGCACGAATCGTCATAACAATCTATGCTAAATCTCAAAGCCTTAGGTAATACTGATACTTAGCTAAAACAACAGAACAGCCTTGCACAAGGTGAATACAATAGTCCAATCAAATACGCATGGAGAAACATCTTGCACCACATCCGTGGTACCATTACAATTCCTCAATTCCTGATTTATAAAATGCGCTTCACGTCGCATAAGATTGAATAGGAAAGAACAAAGGCATATAAGCCTCAAAAGAATCAAATCGCACGATGAGGGATCAAGAAGGGAAGTGCTCCTAATAGCGATATAGCCTCTCAAAGATAAGTACAGAAGTCTCAGTACCAATTCGCAAGACTCTACTAGATTTGCTCATGACTCGTGTGACCTACGTGAACCTAGTGCTCTGATACCATGTTGTCACGACCCAAAATCCATTAAAGATCGTGATGGCGCCTAATACCACTGTCAGGCAAGCGAACAATAAATAGTTAATTTGAATACTCATTTTAATATTTTGAAATCCATTTTTTTCCTTCAATTAATAAGTAAGAAATACAATTTTCAGAGTAAATGAATATATATTCCCAACTACACTACTGGACAACTCATAAGTACCCCCAAAACCCAGTGCCACAAGAGAATGAGCATCAACTAGGAAGATAAAATAAAATACGGCATCTGTCCGGAATACAAATTGGACAAGAGATATATAAATACGCTGAAGGAGACTCTGCTGACTACGGATCTTAATATGGAATGCAGCTCCCTAAGTCTCTGCATTTAATCACGCCTCTGATCTCACAAGGCCACTAGACATATATGTGAACCTGCACAAAAATGTGCAGCAAGTGTAGTATGAGTACGTGAATCAACGCGTACCGAGTAAGTATCCAGTCTAACCTCGAAGAAGTAGTGACGAGGAGTCAACTCCGACACTTACTATGGGCTAAAAATAAAATGCCAATATTCTATTTAAACATGGAATATATAACATAGCTGAAAATTCAATAACCGGAAATAACTAACAATTCTTTTTTATAAATTTCAAATTTCATTTTCATCATTTAACTATTTATGTCTGAAGCCAATAAAGCAACGTCATTTATTACTAGTTCCAAAGAGTTGTCATGCGCAAGTCATACCGAGGTCGTACGGCCCGATCCAACATATAAATATAAAATGTGCACTGCCGAGGGTCGAACGGCACGAATCATAGATGCATTTATTTAATCTGCCAAGGTGATCAGCCCGCTACCATGAGAGTAGTGGAAATTTGCCGCGTTCGAGGAATATATTTGCGACGCGGTTGCACATAGATTTCTTAAGTTATTATAATATTCATAAATTCTTCTTCAAAAATACGAAATTCAAATGGAAACTTTCAAGTCTAGAAATCCTCAATTTCAACTCTTTTCAAGGCATTTAATAAGCATACTCGATCTCATTTCATTTCAAGGAAAATAATATACATAATCAAATAACGGTATGAACAAGGCATGGTGTAAACCTAAAACTACCCGGACATAGGCATAATTAGTAGCTACATACGGACTCTCATCACCTCGTGCGTACATAGACCCCAACAATAGTACCACATATTAATTCAATTCACCTATGGGGTTAATTCCCCATTACGATGTTAGAAAAGAGACTTACCTTGCTCTGAAGTTCCATAGCCGGCTCCCAAGCCTTTCCAATAACTCAAAACGATGCCCAACGCTCCAAAACTAGTCAATAAATATGCAAATTCATAAATATATATTCTAATACTCATTAATAATCCAATTTAAACAAATTCCCAACTCCGCTCGAAAAGTCGATAAATCAACCTTCGGGCCCACGTGCCCGGATTCCGAAAATTTTTGAAGATAAACTTTACCCATAACACCACGAACTCAAATATATAATTATTCCAAATTCCATGTCAAATTTCGTGGTCAAAATCCAAAAATACCAGTTTCTAGGTTTTTCTTCAAAATCCCAAATTTCTACAAATTTTCATGTTTAAATCCATATATAATCCAAGTATTTAACTTGCAATAGGTGGGAATCACTTACCTTGACATAGATTATGAAGATGGAACTCCAAAATCGCTCCAAGACCGGCTCACATGGAGGAAATGAAGTGAAAATGAGCCAAACCCCTCATTTTTAAAGAGGCACACTGCCCAGTCCATCCATCGCACCTGCGGACAAATAGCCACTTCTGCGGCTCTGCAGGTGCGGTAAAAATTCCGCTCATACGGTCCTCACTGCCCAGCCTAGAACTCGCACCTGCGGACAAAATGCCACATCTGCGCAAATTACATTGCTGATGGCCAGTAAGCACCTGCGATGGCTTCCGCTTCTGCGGCTCCTCACCTGTGACCAAAACCTCGCAGGTGCAGTTACCCATATACTAGCTGCCTCAGCATTCTCTTAGTCCAAAACTTGCTCCGTGAACCATCTAGGACCCACCCGAGGCCCCCGGAACCTTAACCAAAAATACCAACATCCCTCAAATAAATTACAAACTTAGTCGAGCCTTCAAATCACATCAAACAACGCTAAAACCATGAATCGCACTCCAATTCAAGGTTAATGAACATTTGAACTTCAAAATTCTACATTATATGCTGAAACCTATCAAATCACGTCCGATTGACCTTAAATTTTGCACACAAGTCACATTCGACATTACAGACCTAATCCAACTTCTGGAATCGAATTCTGTCCCTGATATCAAAAAAGTCCACTCCCGATCAAACTTCTCAAAACCTTCAAATTTTTAACTTTCGCCAAATGGCCCCGAACTGACCTACGGACCTCCAAATCAACATCCGGACGCGCTCCTAATACCAGAATCACCATACGGAGCTATTCCCAGACTCGGAATCCCAAACGGACATCGATAACATTAAAATACACTTCCTCCCCAAATTTATGAAATCCTTCCAAATGCCAACGTTCCACAATAGGTGCCGAAACGCTCCCGAATCATCCAAAACTCAATCCGGACATACGCCCAAATCCAAAATCATCCTGCGAACCTGTTGGAAGCTTCAGATCCCGATTCCGAGGTTGTTTACTCAAAAATCCAACCTTAGCCAATTCTTCCAACTGAAAGATTCTAAAATGAGAATTTTCTTTCCAAATCAACTCTGAACTTCCCGAATTTCAATTCCGACCATGCGTACAATGTGTATACGGTTAATCAGGCTTGCCAATCACATCAAGGATCAGCCTCGTAATGGATCGTGATATAGCACGAAGACGAGGAGTCGAGTTCAAGAATCAAGGTGTCCGTCGAGACCGAGGCCAGCAGAAATCGAGATTGAGTATGACCGACTTCGAGTGAAGTGCGATAAGGGAAAGGCAAAATATCCGCAACCGGTCGAAGATCACGTCGAAAATCTCGGAATAGATCAAATCAAGGGCGGTTATTTGTACCAATCTTGGGATTTACTTCCGTAATTAAAAGTGTACCATAATTAGGATTCCTCTAGTATATAAAGGGGAGTCCCATTCATTTGTAGAGGGCTTACATTCATACAGATCAAAGCAATATAATATTTCTCTTTTCTCTGATTTATACACTTGATGTTCTTTATTTGTTCTTACTTTACTAAGCTCGAAGGTTGATCAGCTCGAGGGCACCGTCCAGGCATTGGTTTGTTCTACATTCTTGTCAATTTCCATCACTTATCTTTAAGTTAATCAATTGGTATTAGGTGAAAGTACGTATCCTTAAAACCAGATTACAAGTTTAATTGTTATCCAATTTTTAGGGTAAACAGTTTGGCGCCCACCGTGGGGCTAAGGATAATAGTGATTGCATAGTATTAATCCTCATAACACACACTGTTTTTACACTTGTTCTCGTAAGTGTCCTTGATTTTAGGAATCAACATGTCAAACTCTCAAGCAGTGCCCACTCACACAGACACCGGCCTTGGTCTTCATGGCGAGAATGAGCACATAGTCCGGGAAACGGAGTACCTCCAATCAATCCCGATGGACCACAGGCCGTAAATCCAATCAATGTCAATTCTCGTGTTGCGATTCATGAAAATTTAGTCGCCGAACCTGAAAATAGCGTCCGTAGAGACACTCGGGCAGCTGACCAGAATGCACAGAGCGGTGAAGAAGGCGGGATTAGCCTTCAAATGATATTTGAACTGTTAAAAACTCAACAGGCTGCAATAGCGCAACTCCAGAATCGGGCACCAAGCAGAATCGAACTCGATACATCACAGGAAGATATTCATAGTGTCAAACCTGTACAGGAGAAATTGAACGATAATAGATCAGGGACTGACGCCGCCGTCATGAAGATGCTCGAGGAGCTCACTAAACGGATAGAATCAGGTGAAAAGAAAATCAAGGCTAATGATAAAAAGGTAGAAACGTACAATTCACGAGTTGACCAAATGCTGGGGGCACCCCCGATCCTAAAGGGTTTGGATTCGAAGAAGTTCGTGCAGAAGCCTTTTCCTCAGAGTGCGGCTCCGAAGCCCATTCCTAAGAAGTTCCGTATGTCGGACATCCCCATGTACAACGGGACCACCGATCCTAATGAACACATCACTTCGTACACATGCGGAATAACGGGAAATGACTTAGAAGATGATGAGATTGAATCTGTTTTGCTGAAAAAATTTGGAGAAACTTTATCGAAGGGGGAAATGATATGGTACCACAATTTGCCGCCCAATTCCATTAATTATGTTGCCATGCTCGCTTATTTATTCGTAAAGTCACACCCCGGAGCAATAAAGGTCGCGACCACGAAGTCGGGCATCTTCAAAGTGAGACAAAATGACAATGAAATGCTAAGGGAATTCATATCTCGATTTCAAATGAAACACATGGACCTACCCCCGGTTACCGATGATTGGTCTTTCCAAGCCTTTACTCAGGTTTTGAACGAGCGAAGTTTGGTAGCATCACATTAACTAAAGCAGAATTTGATTAAATATCCCGTGGTGACCTGGGCCGATGTGCATAATCGGTACCAGTTAAAAATTAGAGTCGAGGACGATCAGTTGGGAGCCCTGTCCGGTTCCGTTTACCCAAATAGATCTAAAGGCAGGACTCAAAGAGACATCGATAGAGAGCCCCGATCTAACAGAGATCGGTACCAACCATATAGCGCAGATCGAAGGAACAATGGCCAGGACATAATCCCACTCGAAATAATCGAAGGAATGATCGAGGTCAAAATTCCTAAGGGCTCATGAGTAAGAATGGCTTCGATAAGCATGTCGAGCCTAAAGAAGCGCCACGATTATCGGAGTACAACTTCAGCGTCGATGCTTCAGGCATTGTATCAGCTATTGGACGAATCAAGGATACTAGGTGGCCCAGATCCCTACAGACTGATCCAGCTCAAAGGAATCCAAATCAAATGTGCAAGTACAATGGAACCCATGGTCAAAGAACCGAAGACTGTAGACAATTAAGGGAGGAGGCAGCTCGTTTATTCAACGAGGGTCACCTTCGAGAGTTCTTAAGTGACTGAGCTAAAAATCACTTTAAAGATAGGGACGCAAACCGGGAAAACAAATAGGAAGAACCACAGCATGTGATTCATATGATCATCGGTGGGGTCGATGTTCCTCAAGGCCTGATATTCAAACGCACCAACGTGACAATCACAAGGGAGAAATGTACTCGGGATTACTTACTGGAGGATACCTTATCTTTCAACGATGAGGATGCGGAAGGAATCGAACAGCCTCACAATGACGCACTGGTAATATCTATTTTTATGAATAAAATTCAAGTTAAACGTGTGTTGGTTGATCCAGGTAGCTCGGCAAATATTATTCGATCAAGGGTCATAGAGCAACTCGGCCTTCAGGATCGAATTGTGCCTGTAGCTCGAGTGCTCAACGGTTTCAACATGGCAAGTGAAACCACCAAAGAGGAAATCATGTTGCCAGTAAACGTGGCCTTAACTATCCAGGAAATGAAGTTTCATATAATCGAAGGTGATATGAGATACAATGCGCTGCTCGGGAGACCTGGGATCCATAATATAAGAGCGGTACCTTTAACGCTTCATCAAGTATTGAAGTTCCCAACGCCAGAAGGAATCAAAACAGTGTACGGAAAATAACCAGCAGTCAAAGAGATGCTTGCAATTGATGAGGTGATACCAGTATCAACTCTAACATCGACAAAGGGAAGAAGATCGAAGGGAAAGTAGGAAGTCAAATAGCAACCACAGTCGCCGGCCTCGACCAGATCAGAACAACAGGAAATCATCGAGGATGATGATTATATGATACCTCGGGCTTTCGTAATCCCCGATGATTATGATGCCACAAAGTCAACGGTTGAAGAGTTCGAACAAGTCACACTGATCGAGCACCTGCCCGATCGAAAGGTATACCTAGGCACGGGGTTAACTACCGAGCTCAAGGAAAAACTCATTAAATTCCTTATTAAAAATATGGATTGTTTTGCTTGGTCACACCTTGATATGACAGGGATCCCGCCGGAGATTACCATTCATCGGCTAAGCCTGGACCCGAAGTTCAGACCGGTAAAGCAAAAGAGAAGGCCACAGTTCGAGATTAATCATGCATTCATCAAGGATGAGGTAACCAAACTTCTCAAAATAGGGTCCATTCGAGAAGTAAAGTATCCCGAATAGATAGTAAACGTAGACGTAGTCCCTAAGAAAGGGAATAAACTCAGAATGTGCGTAGACTATAAAGACTTAAACAAAGCATGCCCTAAAGATTCTTTTCCTTTGCCGAATATCGAATGCATGATTGATGCCACGGCCGGCCACGAGACCCTCAGCTTTCTCGATGCCTACTCCGGCTACAACCAAATACAAATGAACCCAGAGGACCAAGAAAAGACTTCATTTATCACTAAGTACGGTACGTACTACTATAATGTAATGTTGTTTGGACTAAAAACTACCGGTGCTACTTATCAATGCCTAGTAAACCAAATGTTCGAAGAACAAATAGGTAAATCAATGAAGGTTTATATTGATGACATGCTGGTTAAGTCCCTGCACGCAAAGGACCATTTGACACATTTACAGGAAACCTTCGACATATTAAGAAGATACAACATGAAGCTCAACCCCGAGAAATATGCATTTAGGGTCGGTTCAGGCAAGTTCCCCGGCTTTATGGTGTCAAATCGGGGAATCGAGATCAACCCCGACAAAATCAAGGCAATCGAAGACATCTCAGTCGTGTATAGCGTTAAGGCCGTACAAAGATTAACAGGGGAGATAGCCGCTTTAGGACGGTTCATCTCGAGTTCTTAGGATCGAAGCCACAGGTTCTTCTCACTTCTCAAAAAGAAGAGCAACTTTACCTAGACCCCGAAGTGCCAACAGGCATTGGAAGAAATAAAGCGGTATCTTTCGAGCCCACCATTGCTTCATACTCCAAAAGCAGACGAGCAACTTTACTTATATTTGGTAGTCTCGGAGGTCGCGGTAAGTGGTGTCTTATTTCGAGAAGAGCAAGGTATGCAATTTTCTGTTTACTATGTTAGCCGAACTTTAGGTGAGGCCGAAACCCGGTACCCACACTTAGAAAAATTAGCACTTGCCCTAATAAGCACCTCTAGGAAATTAAAACCTAATTTTCAATGTCATCCTATCTGTGTTGTAACCACCTACTCCCTTCACAACATTCTGCACAAGCCCGAACTCTCAGGTCGACTGGACAAATAGGCCGTCGAAGTCAGTTGGTACGATATCGAGTATCAACCCCGAACGCCCATCAAGTCTCAAATCTTAGCAGACTTCGTGACAGACTTCACACTAGCCCTCGTACCCGAGGTCGAAAAAGAACTATTGCTAAAATCGGGTACATCCTCGCGGGTGTGGACCTTTTTCACAGATGGTGCTTCAAATGTGAAGCGGGCTAGGCATGATTTTCAAGCCACCCACAGGCAATACGATTAGGAAGTCTATCAAAACTTCGAAATTGACTAACAATGAGACCGAGTATGAGGCCATAATTACAGGTCTCGAGCTAGCGAAGATCCTGGGAGCCAATGCCATCGAGTCCAAGTGTGACTCCTAACTTGTGGTAAATAAGGTCAACAGAACTTTTGACGTTCGGAAAGATCGGATGCGGAGGTACTTAGACAAGTTACAAGTGTCTCTACATCGATTTAAAGAATGGACGTTACATCACGTACCTCAGGAATAGAATGGTGAGGCTGATGCCCTCGCAAATTTGGGGTCATCGATCGAAGATAATGAACTGATCTCGGGGATTGTCGTGAAACTTTCGAGGTCAGTGATCGAAGAGGGCCATGCCGAAATAAACTCCACTAGCCTAACTTGGGATTAGAGGAATAAATATATCGAGTATCTAAAAAGCGGGAAGCTTCCATTGGATCCTAAGGAATCAAGGACGCTTTGAACAAAGGCCGCACGATTCACATTGGCCGAAGATGGAACATTATACAGAAGGATGTTCGATGGACCGCTGGCAGTATGTTTAGGCCCGGGAAACGCTGATTACGTTCTACGAGAAATTCATGAAGGTACTTGCAGAATCCATTCCGGCGCCGAATCACCGGTTCACAAAGTCATCAGAGCGGGATACTATTGGATCGATATGGAAAAAGACACTAAGAATTCATTCGAAAATGTGATAAATTCCAAAGCATGCGTTCAATGATCCACCAACCCGGAGAGCAACTTCATTTAATCCTATCCCCGTGGCTGTTCATGAATGGGGGATGGACATCGTTGGTCCTCTGCCATCGGCCCCAGGTAAAGCTACGTTCATTTTATTTATGACTGACTATTTCTCTAAGTGGGTTGAAGCACAAGCTTTCGAGAAAGTCAGAGAAAAAGAAGTTTTAGACTTCATCTGGGATCACATCATATGCTGATTCGGAACACCCGCCGAGATAGCATTCGACAATGGGAAGCAATTTATCGGCAGCAAAATAACGAAGTTCCTCGAAGATCATAAAATAAAAAGGATATTATCGACGTCGTATCATCCTAGTAGGAACGGACAGGCTGAATCAACAAACAAGACCATCATTAAAGACCTAAAGAAAAGGTAGAACGATACTAAGGGAAAATGGAGAGAAATTTTGCTCGAAGTCCTTTGGGCGTATCGAACGACGTCAAAATCTAGTAAGGGGGCAACATCGTTCTCCTTAGTATATGGTGCCGAAGCTCCAATCCCGGTCGAGGTCGGGGAACCTAGCGTCAGGTTTTGATACACAATGGAGGAATCAAATCACGAGGCTAACACAAGCCTCAAATTGCTAAATGAAAAACGGGAAGCCGCACTCGTTCAAATGGCCGCCCAGAAATAGCGAATCGAAAGATATTATAACCGAAGAGCCAATCTTGGAAACTTCAAAATAGGGGACTTAGTTCTGAGAAAAGTCGCCCTCAACACTCGAGATCCAAACGAGGGGAAACTTTGACCGAACTGGGAAGGGCCATATCAGGTCCTCGGCGTCATCGAAAAGGGATCCTACAAACTTGGCACAATGGACGGCTAACAATTGCCAAATAATTGGAACATTTCTCTCCTCAAACAATATTATTGCTAAAGTATGACTTTCCCCCTTTTCATTTGTGTTTGATACTAACTTACTGCAGATGTTCAATCGAAGACGTCGAGAAATCCTTCAACACAAATGCCTTAGGTTTTAAAGCACGCGTTGCACTCTTTTTCCCTTAGATCGGTTTTTATCCCAAATAGGTTTTTCCGGCAAGGTTTTAACTAGGCAACACTACATGGGAACAATTCAATAGCATCCAAGGCTTCTTTACAATCAACCTCAAATACTGGGGGGCATCACCCTCGGATGTTATGTTCTCAAAAAAGGTATTACGTATCAACAAGTCTCGATAGGTAAAAGTTTGTAAAGGGACAAAGGGTCGAATGAATCGTGTCCTTGTAAATTACTCGAGCTCCGATGACAAAACATGTACACATGAATGATCTATTGAAAGAAGTACTTTTACCTTATCAGATGTTCTGTGCCTTAGTGAAATTTCTACTTTTTCGTACTTACGATATATTGCGCAAACCGGCTCAAGAGCCAATTGCAACTAAAGCTCAAGCAATTAACCACGTACTCGGGGACTGTCGTCCGAAAATCAACATGCTCGAATTATTAAAATTCGAAATCTTAAGACCTTAAAAAGGCAATCCTCGATTTTATAGGCCACGGCTACCCCACTCGGGAACTCATACTTCGAATAAGTTTGAAGTATAATCGAGAAACAAGCCCCATAGGCAAATAACATGTTATAGGTTACGGCCAAACTAACACGGTTCGGATATGTCCAAATTTCGTAATCAAACAAGCCTTCAAACATTTTCATAAAACCGGTTAAAAAAAGGCTACCCTCGGCAAATTTACATAGGGTTTCGATAACATCAACCCTCGAAAACGTTAAGAGGTACCAAATTGTTTGAACTCTCGAACAAACTTATGCTAAGGCATAACAAAGTTTTTCGATAACACTGAATCCTAATGGGTAAAGATTTATATCATCCTAAGGCATAACAGATTTTTATATGATTAAACTTTTAAGCTGAAAAAAAGGGAAAAAGCCACTCTTTTGAGGCCATTCAGCCTGATTCAAGAGCCTAAGGGCCATCACATTGTTGAACTCGAGGACCTGCCCTCGCTTAACCAAAACCTAAGGGTTTTTTCTACTCCGAGTTCGAGCAAGTAATCACTCGATTATAGAAACTATAGCAATCTCATTCCAACAAAATTTTCACAAGGCAATGAAGTGAGTTAAATTTTTCACAAGACCTAAAGTATATCAAAATTATCATAATGCAAAAGCAAAATAGAATTTCCACGAAACAGAAGTCAGAGGCAAATCGGAAAGAAAAAGGATATTTCATATATGCAAAAGTATTTATAAAGACCACTCAGGGTCTTACACAAAAATCCAAAAAAGAAGAAAAAATTCTAAGTGCCCAACTTCCCCGGGAGCTTCATCTTCATCTTCTCCGCTCTCGGATCCGCTCACGCTCCGGGAGTCATCATCATCAGAGAGTAAAGCTTTGGCTTCGTCCTCTAGCACTTTTGCGTTCTCGATTTCGACAAGAAGGTCAAAGCCACGAGCATGAATCTCCTCGAGAGTCTCTCTCCGAGACTAGTATTTGGCATGCTCAACAGCATAGAATGATCGAGCCTGAGCATCATTGGAATTCTCCTTTTCTCGAGCGTGAGCGGCTTCGGCATCAGCTCAGTAGACGGCCACGATCACTTCCGCATCGACCTTTACTCTATCCGCCTCAGATGTGGACTTCGCAAGCTCAGCGGCCAAAGGAGTCTCGAGCTCCTCAATTTTCTTGGCTCGGGCCAAGCTCTCCTCCTTCATGCTTTGGAGTTGACGCTCAATCGAAGATAGCTGGGCTCGAGCAGTATCTTTCTCCGAGGCGAGGCAGTCCATGTTTTGCTTCCACCCCAAAGTCTTTGCCTCTTTCATCTTAGCCTCCTCGCAAAGGTTCTCGACCTTTTCGGCCTTCTCCTGAACCTGCAGGATCAAAGTATTAGTCGCCATCCCCGGATAGACACACCAAACTTCTAAGAAAATTCTTCATTACCTGTTCGATCAAGCCAGTCTGCTCTTTGTGAGCTTTGGTCAGTTCAGTTTGGAGGTCCTTGATCTCCTCTTCTTTTTGCCTGCTGAAGAGTTTGAGGGCATCTCTCTCCTGCGTGAGTCTTTTAAGTTCGACCTCACATTGGTTCAGCTCGGCTCGGGATTTGGAAAATGCTTCTCTATGAAGTGTCACGGCCTATGGAGAAAAGAAGGAAATCGGACAAAAGGAAATAAAGGCAAATGTAAAACTAATAACGAGGGATGAAGTCTACCTGGTTCAGGAGTCGCTGGGCCTCATCAAATATGATCGATGCATCCAAATCAGAAACATCATCAACCCCCGTGAAGCTGCCACGGAATAAGTCATCCCTTTTGTGGGCTGATCCCACGTCAGGGGTCTCCAAAGCCTAGGCCACCCGAAATTGCCCCTCAGAAAATATGGGAGAGGCGGCGAATCATCAATGTTGATTTCCCCAAGCAAGACACTCGGGGTGCTCTCTTTTTTTTCGGAGGGCCTCAGAACCGAACCCTTTAGGCACACTCGCTGATTGTTCATCATGGCGGATAGGCACGCTCGCCGATTGTTCGTCACGGCGGGAGACATCTTCAGCCCCTGATTACTCGGGGACTTTGCTCGGACTATCTTCTGAGATCTCCTCGGTCCAAAGATGAGCCTCCTCGACCATCACCGGCTCAGCTGCTTTTGAAGCTTCGGCGCTTCCCCTCTTTCGAGCCACCAGCTCATCATCTGCATCTTCTTTCTCCTCTTCTTCATCTCGTAGTTTCTTAACTACGGCGGCAAGCAGTGCGGTAGTGTCTTTCTTCGACTTATGAGTCTTGATCTTGTTAGGCTTTGGAGTATCGGAAGGTGAGACTATTTTCCTCTTCTTATCCTTAGCCGGTTTCAGGGCCTCCTCTTCCCTAGGTAGGGGAGGCCTCATCACAGCTTTGTCTCCGAGACCTATATGGGAGGAAATCAAGTAAAAATAAAAAAGAAACATTTCACAGGAAGGCATCAAACACGAATAGAGAAGCTTACCATGATTTTTGGCCTCCCATCGGCCCTCGGCCAAATCGCGCCACGAGTGCTCAGCGTACGAAGAGGTCGAGGCTAGTTTTCGAACCCAGCCTTCAATGTTCGAGATTGCACCGAGCACCCAAGAGACCGCTGCATCACAAGAAAGAATGTTGATGAGAAATGGTAAAGGAAACAAAACAGTCAACAGAAGCTATCGGTGGGTTTGTACTTACACTGCATGTTCCATTCTTCAAGGAATGGCATCTTCTCGGCCGGGATTATGTTAGAAGTCCTCACTTAGACAAACTGGCCCATCCATCCTCAATTTTTTTCCTCGTCTATGCTCGAGAACATCACCTTTGTTGCTCGGCACTGAAGCCTTATTAATCCGCCTCGATAGAGATGGGGGATGTATAGTCTAATAAGATGATCGAGGGTGAAATACATCCCTTCGACCTTACTCACGAAGGATCGGAGCAAAATAACGATATATCAAAAAGAAGGGTGGATTTGGCCTAGGGATATGTGGTATTAGCGGCAGAAGTCAATAATAACGGGATCGACGGGACCCAGCGTGAAAGGGTAAGTTTAAAAACTTAAAAGCCCATTCACATGAGTGGTAATATCATCATCGGGGGTAGGGATCACCACCTCTTTGTTTTCCCAATGGCAATATTTTTTCACCTGCTCATGATCGCCCTCGGTTATCGAGCAGATGTATCTCGACATTGGTTCACAATGGTCAGGAACCGACGAGGGTTTTTCAACTTTAAAATTAGAAGTAAGGTCGCATGACCCAAGGACGCACTCTTCGATACATGGCTCCACCGGCATTTTATCACCGGCCAGCCGCGATGAAGAGGCTATTTCATTTTGAGGAACGGTTTTTGATGTTTTTGCCATTGTTATATGAGTTCAAAGAAAAAAGAAGATGAAACTTGTTGTTTTAAGAAAAGATTGGCAAACGGGATGTAAAGAATTGAAAAACTTGAAGGGAGAAGAAGTAATTTGAAGATTAGAAGAGAATTTGGAAGTAAAGTTTGACAAAATTGTGAAGATGGTCTATTTATAATGTTTGGCATGACGGTTCAAAGGCACTAGTGGCCCGACCATCAACTGGCGCTAATTAATGATCTTGGGAGCCGTACCGACGCGACTCTTCAGTCGTTTCTATCACATACGTCACAAGGGTGACATCATAACTGGTCGAGGTATAACATCGAAGACTCAGTTCGTTTCTTCTCATTACACTCCAAGAAACGAGGGGACTATCTGTATACGATTAAAATCGGGCTTGCCCAATTTCGCTATTTAATCGAGACTAGGAGATCACATCGAGGGTCAGCCTCGTAATGGATCGGGCTACATCACGAAGACGAGGCGTCGAGTTCAAGAATCAAGGTGTCCATCAAGACCGAGGCCAACAGCAATCGAGATTGAGTGTGACCGACTTCGAGTGAAGTGCGATAACGGAAAGGCGAAATATCCGCAACAGGTCGAAGATCATGGCAAAAATCTCAGAACAAATCAAATCAAGGGCGGTTATTTGTGCCAATCATGGGATTTACTTCCGTAATTAGAATTGTACCATAATTAGGATTCCTCTAGTATATAAAGGGGATTCCCCATCATTTGTAGAGGGCTTACACTCATACAGATCAAAGCAATATAATATTTCTCTTTTTTCTCTGATTTATCAACTTGCTGTTCTTTAATTGTTCTTACTTTACTAAGCTCGAGGGTTCATCAGCTAGAGGGCACTGTCCAGGTATTGGTTTGTTTTACATTCTTGTCAATTCCTATTGTCACACCTCCTTTTTACCCGAAATTGGGTATAAGGGAGTTTTTCCAATTAAAGTGACGATAATCGAAACGGGATTATTTATTCAAATTTAGAGTCGCCACTTGGGATAATTTATGGTATCCCAAGTCACCAGTTTAGAATCTCGAATCGAGGAAGTTTTACTCTGGTTTACAGTCCGCGAAACACAGAAATCCGGGTAAGGAATTATGTTAGCCCGGGAGAAGGTGTTAGGCATTGCCGAGTTCTGTGGTTTTAGCACGGTCGCTTTAATCATACCTAGCTTAATCAATTTTTCTAGTTACATATTTTAGAACCTACGTGCATTTACCCCTTTTAATTAAGAAATTATCCTAAAACGAATCACGCGTACGTGTACTCTTTTCGTTCGGTGCGTCAAGAATCATGTCACGCGTACGTGTCCACGATTAATCACGCTTCATTATTATTAAGAAAGTTTGGCCGAAGTTGCGCGAACGCATACCTCGATTTTATTTTTAGAATCGTAATTATGTCACGCAAACATGTACACAATCACGATGACAGATTATGTCGCGCCTAAAGCGAGCTACAGAGTTCAATATTTTAAATATTTATCTAAAATTTATTGTTATATGAAGGTCCATATTTGCAAAATTTATTGGGCCTTTTCCATACCTACAAACTAATATCTAACTTCTATAACTTCTGTAATTGTTTTAACTAACATCTAATTTCATTTAACAAAGAAAAGAAGAAATCAAACCATGAATATTTAATACATTTTTCTAACAAACATGCTGAATATCCCAACTCATAAAAACGTCAATATGTCAAAACATAGAAGAAATCAGAATATACACCAAATCACGTCTTAGTTCAAGCTTGACAGGAGCTATCACAAAATGAAGCAAAATTGAAGATTCAACCTTAACAAAACATGGACCTTAGTGAGACATGACTCGCCGAATAGGACCTCGAACGGACAACCTCGAAACTCGCCGGAAAATCAAATTAAACCACACGACGAAACCAACGGACTCTATGACAGTGACTGGCGATTTGGAGCTGCTTCGGGCTGTTTGTGGTGCTTATATTCAAGTGTCTGTTTCCCCCCTGTTTTTATCTATCTATATTACCAAATATTGTGTGAATTTTCTTAGAGAATCCATTGTCCTCCTCTCTATTTTTGCGTCTGTCCGTTCCTTTGTTCTTTGTTTTTTTAGCTTCTTAATGTGTGGTCATAAGAAGAAGGGTATGGAAAATAAAAAGGGGATGGGTGTTGGAATTGTTGGTGGCGTTGAAGAAATCAGGGGTCGCCGCTGCTTCTATTCTTGGAGTGCTGAAGAAGATGGGTCTTTTGTGTTCTAATCATGAAGAANGATTTTCTCTTTCTAGGGTTCTGTGGCTCTAGGTTCTTAGGGATATTTGGAATTGTGAAGGTGAAGAAGCCAAGTCCTTAGGGTTCAGCTCCTGTGATGTTATATGTTGAAGGGTCTAGGTTAAGGATGGGGTAATGAGCCAAGGTTATTTGTGCTAAGCGTAATTGGGTTGGTCCAACATTGCTTAAGAAAATTAAAAAATGAGATTAGTTTTGGGGTTGTTCAAACACTTTTAGCTAAAATCTCATATCTTATTCTAAAAAGTATAATGTATTTATAAAATAAAAATATCACTCTTAATTAAAATAAACTACTAAAATAAAACTAAATACTAGAAGTGAAACTATTTTTGTATATTTTATAATTTTATGAAAGGTAGATAAACTACAAGTAACTAAATAAAATATCAATTAGCTAAATAAGAGAAAATATTTTTATAATTTTTATTTTTGTGATAAAATAAAGTAATAGGGTCAACACTAGCTAAAATAGCGATATTAGACCTAAACTAAATATTTAAACGCTAAAATGTATAAAATCTTGGGGAGGGTCAAAAATTACATGTCTACAGCTGCCCCTGTTTGACTGGAAACATGAAGTATTTTCAGACAAAGAACGACGAGACAGGTTTTTTTACCCGACCCTTATTTAGAGAGACCAAAAACTAAAAGAATGGAGAATGTGACCGAGCCCTGGTATCTGAGCTGCCTGCATATCCTTGGCTATAAAGGAATCAGGCCACATGTAGTTCAGAAGTAGGAACAGTGATGGAGTATACCGAGGTGGAGAGCCGATTGAGGTGCCTTTCCGTCGAGGTTCCGGTCCGCGGTCCTGTTATTACATCAAAATCAAAATCTAAAAGAACTAAACAAACCTAACAGCTATGAGTTACAAGATTCCTATCTATAAGTCTTCTGAAGCTTGATCTTGAGTCTTGAATGGTTCTTCATGCAGACTTTTGATTTGAACCTGGATGCTTGCTAGCTGCAGATGCTGATTCATTCTTCTGCGACTTCTTCGGATCAAAACCGGATACACCGTGCTCGTGACTTCAGTCATGTCTTGAGCAATCTACATTTTGTTTGCTTCTGCTTTTTGGATTAACTTCCTTTTATTTTATTTTTCTTTATTTTCTGGATTGAGAGTACTTATATTGGTCATCTCGAATTGTTGGCTCGCATTCTTGCCGAGAGCTTCTGCTACTTCTAACTTGAGTTGAATTCTGAAATGACTTCCCCTGTTCTCCAGGTGGGCGCCTGCTACTGACTTGAAACTTGAAATAATTCCGAAACAAATTCCCTAGTTCTCCAGGTGGGTGCCTGCAATCAAAACAAATAAACAAACAAAATTTTCTGCCCCAGTTTGCACTCGGAAGATTTGTGAGTTGTTAGCAAAACTGTAAACCACTCGTGTTGTTGATTCAATGATGAGAGTAAACTAAAGACTCGATTAGGATGTGCATCTCCTGTGAGTAAAACCAAGAAACTTTGACTAGCAAAGGCGTCTGCTAAAAATAAAACCTGAATGACCCAGATTAGGAAGTGCGTCTCCTGGGGATGAAATCTCAATTTAGGAAGTGCGTCTCCTAAAAGTATATCCTGAAAGACCCATACTAGGAAGTGCGTCTCTTAGGCTTGGAACTTCAATGACTCAAACTAGGAAGTGCGTCTCCTAGGGGTAAAATCTCAATTTAGGAAGTGCGTCTCCTAGAACAAAATATATAATCTGAAAGACCCAGACTAGGAAGTGTGTCTCCTAGGGGTGAAACTTGAATGCACCAAACTAGGAAGTGTGTCTCCTAGGGCTGAACTTAAATGACCCAAACTAGGGAGTGCGTCTCCTAGGGGTGAAACTTCAATGATTCAAGCTAGGAAGTGCGTCTCCTAGGGGTGAAATCTAAATTTAGGAAGTGCGTCTCCTAAAGGTATATCCTAGAAAACCCAAACTAGGAAGTGCGTCTCCTAGGGGTGAAACTTCATTGACTCAAACTAGGAAGTACGTCTCCTTGGAATGACTTAAATGACCCAAACTAGGAAGTGCGTCTCCTAGGGGTGAAATCTCAATTTATGAAGTGCGTCTCCTAAAATAAAAATATAACCTGAAAAAACCCAGACTAGGAAGTGCGTCTCCTATGGGTGAAACTTCAATGACTCAAACTAGGAAGTGTGTCTCCTATGAATGAACTTAAATGGCTCAAAACTAGGAAGTGCGTCTCCTAGGGGTGAAATCTCAATTTAGGAAGTGCGTCTCCTAAAACAAAAATATAACCTGAAAAACCCAAACTAGGAAGTGTGTCTCCTATAGGTGAAGCTTCAATGACTCAAACTAGGAAGTGCGTCTCCTAGGAATGAACATAAATGACCCAAAACTAAGAAGTGCTTCTCCTAGGGGTAAATCTCAATTTAGGAAGTGCGTCTCCTAAAATAAAAAATAACATGAAGGACGCGGACTAGGAAGTGTGTTTCCTAGGGGTGACCTTAAATGACTCAAACTAGGAAGTGCATCTCCTAGGGATGAACATAAATGACCCAAACTAGGAAGTGCGTCTCCTAGGAGTAAAATCTCAATTTAGAAGGTGTGTCTCCTAAAACAAAATATAACCTGAAAGACCCAGACTAGGAAGTGCGTCTCCTAGGGGTAAAACTTGAATGAACCAAACTAGGAAGTGCGTCTCCTAGGGATGAATTTAAATGACCAAAACTAGGAAGTGCGTCTCATAGGGGTGGAATCTCAATTTACGAAGTGCGTCTCCTAAAACAAAGATATAACTTGAAACCCAGACTAGGAAGTGCGTCTCCTAGGGGTGAAACCTTTAACCTAAAATTAGGAAGTGCGTCTCCTAGATTTGAGATTGAGCTTGAGCATAACTATAAACGGAGCTTGACTTGACCAAAAATTGACCGTATTCTCCAAGAGGGACCACTGAACTTAAGAAAAACTAAGACTAACATGTTAAGGAAAATTAAAACTGACTCTATTCTCTAGGCGGGACCCCTGAACATAAGAAAAACTAAGACTAACATCTTAAGGAAAATTAAAAAACTGACCATATTCTCCAGGAGGGACCCCTGAAATTAAGGAAACTAAAGACTATCAACTTATAAAAATTAAAACTAGCCCTATTCTTCAGGCGGGACCCCTGAGCTTAAGAAAACCAAAGACTAACAACTAGAGGAAACTAAAAACTGACCCTATTCTCCAAGCGGGACCCCTGATCTAAAGGAATGCTTAAGATTAACGACTTAAGAAAAATTAAAAACTGACCATATTCTCAGGGCGGGACCCCTGATCTTAAGGAAAATGAAAGATTAACAACTTAAGAAAAATTAAAAACTGGCCCTATTTTCCAGGCGGGACCCCTGAATATAAGAAAACTAAATATTCTTCACAACTAGGGGGATGTCTAGGAGGCATGGTTCTTCTCAACTAGGGCAAATTCTTGAGAGATGATGATCTTCTCAACTAGGGGATGCCTAGGAGGTAAAAAAACATTCTCAAACAGCCTTTGTGCTGACAAAATTGAGCATGACACTTGAAAGATTCAAGCTTCCAAGCTTTGATTTGGACACAGTCTTCGTCCCTGTTTCAAACAAAGAAAACTTGTGAGTTTAAACATGGTGGTTAGTTTGTGGCCTTGACTTTGAGGGCAATTGCTCCTTCACTCCCCATGATAACTTTGATTTCAACTTGAAATACCTTGCTTGTTTGATGACTAACCACCTTCTCTGTCATCCTTATCACAGAAAATAACTCTGATCCATTCAAACCCAATACCCTCTATCTGTTGCATTGCGCTCATGAATTGACATTTACCGAACCTTTGCATTTCACATGAATCCCAAAGCATGCCGATTGTTATCAATTTAGGTCGTATACTGCTCTTTCCTGACTTATGTCGCTTTGATGTGCTAGCTAGATTTCGTTTTGTGAAATTGGAAAGCTGGTAGCAAATTTTGAAGTCATTTCTCACTTGTTCTGACCAAACAGACTCAAGAAGAGGAAGTAAACAAAATAAAAGGAACAGAGTAAGGGACAATGGAAAGAGATGATACCTAACAAGAAAATTACAAAGTAGAAACTTATCAGATGTGGATACCAACTCTAATGACCATGACATGCACCTTTGGATTAAGTGGCCTAAACTGTCAAGCAATTCTAATGTTCAACTGTTGTTGTACCTCTGTGTCGTGAAACTGGGCTTCAATGCTCCGATTATCCTATCTAAATCACGGTCCTTATTCGACTTGTAGTGCCCGAAGGGTTTTCACCATCAAACCTCTCTCATTTTGTTCTTTCTCTCAATTCACCGTCGCCTTATGATGCCTGTGAAGGTTTTCACCGATAAGACTCTCTCATTTTTTCTTTTCTTCTTATTTCCTCTGATTTTGCAGATGACAAGGCATTAACCACGATAGAAATATCACTGCTCTGGCATGTCTAACTCGGAACTCTCAAAGATTATCTGGGAGGTCTTTTTTGGTTTATAATGTGGCTTTTTGATGGGGTTAGAAAGAAGGGATATCATAAAGGCTCAAAATAACTAAGACAACATGGTTAATTTACAACTTTTGAAATCCATTTTAAAACTTTGCCCCAATTTCTAAAACAAGAGAATTTGATTCTTTTTTGTTTGAAATGGAATTTCTAAGTAAAACTGCTCCACACTTGACTTCGTGAGATTATGAAATATTCTATTTGGTGTGGCCGAACCGTAAGGCTGCCTACGTATCTTGTGGTGACAAGAATCAGGTCGAACATAGTTCATAACTAATTCTTGTTTTTTTTTGTTTCTCTTTTTCTTTTCTTTATTTTTTTTCTTTTCTTTTTAATTTTTTTTTTTTTGGAATGATCTTTCTGAGACAAACCTATGGGGACAAGAACATTTTTTCTTTTATGACTCTAACTTGATTCAAAAAGAGGGGAGGTCAAAAAAATCAGCACAGGCTCATAAAGGGTACCAAAGAGTATAAAGTATTTGGGTAGCTGAAAGAGGGCCTCCCAATCTCTAAGAATACCAAGTATAACACATGCAACTTGAAGATGAATAATGAAGATCATGCATAGCATTTCTTCTGCAGCATCGGCATTGATATCACAGATATGCCTTCCACCTTTCTTTAGTGCCTTGTCAAGTACAGAGCTCTTGTTGGGTGATTTCTTTTTCAAAATGGATGTGCTCTGTCAGTTTGGAGCAAACTCCCTTGGCTTTATGTTGTAATTTGAGATGCACTTGAACTCAAAGTTGCTTGCTTCAAATTGTCTGGGACGCACTTTCTTGTAACCAAATTCTTGTCGTCCTATTAACTTCCCAAACTATCTGCCCCAGTTTCACACAATTCGGGCTTTAAATGATCTCGAGATAACCAAATCTTTACTTATTTCCCTCAAATTTCTCTATCATCTTCAAAATTATTTCATTGCTTCATGATTAGACTAACTTTTAAGACCAGGCTGAGAATTACGTGTGCATGTCATGTCACTAGAATCAGCATGAAAATACTATAAAAGGAAAAGAGAACTAAACAAAAACTGACTAAAAATAACAGAAAATAGGAACTTGCATTAGACAGACGGTGAAAGGATTTGAACAACAAAACAGCAAAATACACTAGGGTTACAGCCCTGGAAAAACCTAAATAACACTAAAAGGGGTACTACGACTAAATGAAATAGGCAAAATAAAAGGATAGAAGGTTTTGAGTCACAAGACAATATCCGGATTACAACCCTAAAACAACCCGGACAACAGAAATGACAACAAAATAAACCACCAGGACTCCTCCCTGGGTAACCAAGAAAGGAGCGTCTTTCCAATTACCAAGCTCGACATCTTAGCCACTGAGTTCCACATCAATATTATCAAGACCATTACCAACTTCAATATATTAACTTCAGTCAGCAAGTTCCCATGAGGATTCGCATACTCCATGTCACTGTCCTTGATCACAATTATCCCTTCTTGAATCATTCTTTCTATTTCACTTTTCAAAGCACGACAATCATCAATGCTATACCCTTGGACATTAGAGTGGTACATGCACCGTACAGTAGGATCAAAACCTTTTGCATATGGGTCCGGAGAATAGCCGAGGAGCGGCTCAATCAGGCCAGAATGTTTTAACTTTTCAAATAGGCTTGTGTAGGATTCTCCGATTGGCGTGAAACTATTTCTTTGCCTTTGTTCCCCTCCATGCCCCAGTTTTCTAGGGTTATTGGATGCTAAAAAATGTTGTGAAGGCAAAAGTGCATTATCCGGTGCTGGCGCTCACCATAAGGAGTGAGCCAATGGTTGGACAGATGACCGGACGTTGTTCGGAGGATAATATTGAGGTGGATTATGTGGAGCTCGGGGATAGGTTTGGGGTTGGAGTTGAGGCTGAGTATATTGGTGAGGCGCACCCGTTAGACCATATCGTGATCCTGAGACAACCATGGCAACATCATCATGTTCCTTCTGACCCAACAAGCTTCCTGTGTCGTTCTGAATTGCTTGTGTTATGGCTTTTAAAGCGGAATAGCTCATGATCTTGCTCAATTTTAGCCCATTTTCTACCATTTTTTCTCATTTTTACCACATCATTAAAAGGCTTACCCACAGCCAAGATCAAATGCCCAGAGTAAGTTGGCTCTTGAGCTTGAAGAAAGTACTCGACCATCTCATCTTCTTCCATCGGGGGATTGACTCGGGCAGCTTGCTCTCTCCATCTGAGCCCGTATTCCCTAAAGCATTCATTAGGATTCTTTTCCATCTTGGTGAGGGACATGCGATCCGGGATAATTTCTATATTGTACTGAAAGTGCCGGGAAAAGGCCTGAGCCATATCATCCCATGTGTACCACCTGCTAGCGTCTTGGCGGGTGTACCACTCCAGAGCTGCCCCACTCAGACTCTGACTGAAATACGCCATCAATAACTTGTCCTTCCCACCGGCTCCTCTCATTTTACTGCAGTAGCCTCTCAAATGGGTCACGGTATCTCCATGTCCATCATACAAATCAAACTTTGGCATCTTAAACCCAGCAGGCAGTTGGACGTCAGGAAACAAGCACAAGTCTTTGTAAGACACGCTCATCTGGCTCCCTATCCCTTCCATGTTTCTTAAAGAGTGCTCTAAGATTTCCACCTTCCTGGATATTTCATCTTGCTCCACTATCTTAGCAGGCTTTTCAGTTTCACCGGGAGGCTCAAAATGAGGAGTGTGAAAAGTTGGTTCTGGAGCATATCATTGGGCATCGAGGACTTTGAACACGGCTTCGCTAGAGGATCGAGGAAAAATAGTTGGTGGAGGAGCTACAAAAACATTAGTGGTCAAAGGAGCGGGATATGAGGTGGTGTTGGCGGGTGGAGTATGAAAAAGTTGTGGGGAGATATCAGCAGCAGTAGGAAGCTGGTTTTGTGACAGTGACGGAATGGTGATGAGGCTTTCAGTGTAGTTAGTGGGAACTGATGGTGGAGGACGCCCACTAATCCAGGCTTGGTATATTCCGGCCATCTGTCCTTTCAACCTTTAGACCTCTTCTTTCAACTCAGATTCTGATTCACCAATCTCCTTAGACGGATCAATAACACATGTGTCCAAGTCTTTGCTAACCATGGCTACCTTGCTCTGTGACCTTGTGCTGTATGGAAGAGTTACCAGTTAAAAACCCAAAAACCAACCACCCTTCTGCTATAATGAAGATAACAAAGAGGAACAAAATGAAGTCATCATGTTAGCGTTAGGGCATTTAACAGCTAAAAATATCACATTGCTTACATGCACCTAGCAACAATTAACGGTTCAAGAATGACTTCGAGGGTCACAAGGTCACTTGGCATCATCCCAATTTGTTCATTTCAATCTTCTCTTTTCTTTTCTTTTATAGCACTTCTCGGCTTGCTCATTTTCTTTCCTCTCTTCTTTTTCTAATTATCACTCTTTTCTTTCCTCCCGTTTCTCACATCCCATAATTTCTTCTTTTTTTTTGTTTCCTTTTTTTTTCTTTTTCTTTTAATTTTAAAAATGATTCGATCGAACCCTATGTAAATTGCCTACATATCATGTCCCTCATGAATCATACCAAGCGTAGTTCTGGAAAAGTAATGAACAAAATAAACTAAAAACAAAAATCTTTTTGGATTTTTCATTTATAACTTTTTTTTTTGATTTTCAAATAGAAAACAGGAAATACGATAACGAGAGACTTGACAAACTCAACTATACTACGACAAACTCTGACACCAACTAAAAGAAACATTAATACTGGACATGACTGTAAAGTACAAGACAACATAAAAAGAAACAGACTCAAAACATAAAAAATCTCCTTAAGCAACTCCTGGGTGCAACGGTCCTGACCAGATGGTCCTGGGGTGTCTGTCATGCTCAAGCTCTGGTAAGTAAATCCACACCTGTATGAGAAAAATAAGGCCAAATAGAGTTAATGACTTAGAACACTATGTGAGACAATAAAACTTCCTATTGGACACATGCAAGATATGATTGAGGCTATTTTTTCAAAATGGCTTATGTGGCCAAAAGGTGGCTAGAAGTGCAAACTCAACAAAAGTGACCTCTAAGACATGGAAAAATTACTTTGCATAAATGACCCATTTTGTAGAAATGACGTTTGTGGCCAAAAACTGGCTAAGCATGCAAATTCAACAGAATGGACCTTAAACTAAGAGGGCACCTTGTTGTGGATTTAGGACTCTAAGACATGGGTTAATTGAACCACTTTTACGAAAATAGCCCTATTTCGCAAAATGACCGATGTGGCCAAAAGTGGCTAGACATGCAAGATTTGGCTACGACCCTCGAAGCCAAGAACCTAAGACTCACTAGGAAGACCGGACCCTATGTGGGTTGCCTACGTATCCCGCCCCGAGAGACGAGAATCAGGTTCCCGTAGTTCGGGAAGATTGGATATGGGCGAGAATTAAAAAAACAACTGATTTGGAGAAAATATATTTTTTGTCTTTTTTTTTCTTTTTTTTTCTCTTTTTTTTGAACAAAAAATGATGGGAAAGTGCAAAATCTTTTTGGATTTTTTATTTTCATTTTTTTTGGCCTTTTTCTTAAAAAAATAAAAAATAAAATAATTGTGAAAGAAAAATATAACTGGGCCCTACTTGCTTTATTTTTAAACTTTACCCTCTTTTCTTTCTCATTTACCCTCAACCATCATTGGTCCGCCAAACGACCCTTTTTACCCTTGAAGAATGCAACATGTAGCACATAAGATGCACTAGGATGGTCTTTTATTTTTGGGTACACCTGTCCTAGACAGACCCAACCCCTGTGTTGAGTCCCCAAAGTCAAATGCACGTGATGCAAACAAGCGTTCCTACTAGGGATCCGACATGAGCTATGTTATTCTAGGTTTGAACCCCGGGGTGTATTGTTCTAGACCTGGCTTACCCGAGCGGACAACTCGAGCCGGGGGAGGGGGAGGACAGCATATCGGGAATACAGAAGCTTCACTGGCTTTGCAACTTGTCCGAACCTCACTCTAAAATTAGGATATGACTCTAACTGGAAAGAAGCCACGCCAAGCGCACGCTTCCCAGACGATTTAGAAGACTCAGAGAGAAGAGGATTTTGAAACAGTTTATATATAGTTCAAGCAATGTCAAAGCGGTAAAAAGCGGCACTTAGCACATTCAAACACGTAATAATCAAATAATAACCAAAAGCCAACTATAACAGATATTCTAAGCTCGAATTCTGAACCCTGAACCAGAAGTTCTAGGTTCTTGTCCCCAGCAGAGTCGCCAGAGCTGTCACTCCTCCTTTTTCACCCCGAAAAGGGATATAGGGGAGTTTTTCCAATTAAAGTGACAATAATCGAAATGGGATTATTTATTTTATTCAGAGTTGCCACTTGGAATAATTTATGGTGTCCCAAGTCACCGTATTATTTTAAATCCCAAATCGAGGAAATTGACTCTATTTTTGGTCCGCGAACACAGAAGACCGGGTAAGGAATTTTGTTAACCCGGGAGAAAGTGTTAGGCATTCCCGGGTTCCGTGGTTTTAGCACGGTCGCTCAACTATTAATAATTGGCCTTATTATCTGATTTATTACATATTTTAAACCTATTGTGCATTTTTAAACTTTTAACCGCTTTTACATTTTATGGATTTATTTTCGGAACAAGGCACGATTATTGTACACTTGTCGTTCTGGTACACATTGCAAACCGCGTCACATGAAATGCACCCGCGACTTACATCATGTTTATTTTATTAATGTTCGAAGTTGTGGTCGGATCACATGAAATGTGCTCCCGAATTTGGGAATTACGTATCGTAACCATGTCACGGGAACCCTACCCATAGTCACGATGATCCATTTATGCGTCTAAAAGTTTACCTACCCACGTATTGACGGCCTATGCATGCTCCTGACGAATATAGGAAACTAACAAAGCAATAGACAATTAAGAGCTCAATTTCATAAACTTTAGCACCCGAGCCCCTTTAATCTAATTTGATCTTGTTCAGTTTGATGAATAGCAACCCAATTTCTATACTGTGATCATGTTCAGCTATAACCAATTCGAGTAAACACGAGCAGATAACTGAGCGAGCAAATTTGAAACCATGGAGAACAATTACAGAAACAACGGAATCATATCACCAAACAAACAATTAACATTAAGCTTGAATAAAACGAACAGAGTATGAAAGAATTGGACCTCAATATAGCCGGAAAATTGATTGTTTCACTGTTTTTTTACCTCAAAAATATGACGAACCGCGGACGGAACTCGGACTAGCACCGGAAAGTTAAAAACCGGACGGAATCTCGAATCGTCACCAGAAACTCAACCAAGCATGGATTCAAGCCCATATTTTAATCAAAATTCATCCTAAAATGAAGATGACTGCAAAATTGGACCAAATGAATAACATGGAAACTACCTACGAAGCTCAACCAACAAGACAAACAACAAGCTCACAATCAAATGGTTTTAATAGCTTGAAAGCTATTCCAAATCCTCTATTTCTGCCGAGTCAGTGTGAGAGTTTCGTCTGGTGTTGGAGATGGGGTGGGGCTAGTGTACTGATGAAGAAGAAAGGTTAGGATGTGTGTAGGTTTAAGATTAGAAACAGCTTATCTCTTTGAGTAACTTGCGAGAATGACAGTGATGAATTGATTTCACTTGCTGGGGCTTCATGGACTCCTCCTGTCATGAAAGAGAAAAAGATCAAACAAAGAAAAGCTCAAGAAGAAGAAACAGGAACGGCTCTGTGTGTGTGTCTTTGCGTTTCTGTCCGTGTGTGTTTGGGCTAGTTGGGTGGTGAAGGAGCGGCAGATTTGCTCGTTTTCCGGCGAGCTAGGTAGTGGCTAGGGATTGTCGTTCACACCCCGTCGCAGCAGTAACAGTAGCCGTCGCCGGTGGTCAACTCTGACGATTATGGTAGTAGGACGGGGTCGCTCTTTGGGTAGCAAAGATGAGGAGGAGGAGAATGAAGAGAGGAGGTTCAGTGGGGTGGTGGACTGTTCAGCGTGAGTAGACGGTGGGAGAAGTGGACTGGCGGCTGTCTTCTCTTGTGTCTAGGGTTTCTGATGTTAGGGTCTTCTTTAGGGTTTTTTGTGTAAGGAAGAAGAAGGGTAGGGTTAGGGTGTAAGGGTCATAAAATCTGATGGGTCTAAGGGTATTGGGCTTGGGATTATGGGCTAAGATGGCTTTTGGGTTTTGGGTTGGGTCTAAGTATTATTGAATTAAAATTGAGCTAAAAATTAAAATTCATACACTGTAGACTCAAATCCAATTCTTCTTGTACAATAGTATAAAGCACCTATAAAAATGTAAAATCACTCCTAATTAAATAAAATAAACTATTAAAGATAAACCTAAAATGAAACTGTTTTTGGTAGTTTTTCAAGATTATGTAAAAATAAAAACTCTAGTAAAATAGTATGACTACAGAACATTAGTGAAACTATTTTTTTGTAATTTTCATTTTTTGTGATAAAATAAAGTAAAAGAGTCAAAACTAGTTAAAATAACTATATTAGGCCTAAACTAAACATTTAAATGCTAAAATGTGTAAAACCTTGGGGAGGGTAAAAAATTACATGTCTGCATAGCTAAAACCGTCTAACTCCACGACAACAGCGCCAAAAATTCTAAGCCTACACTACTATTGAGTAGTGAGGGTGGTCGATGCAGTATTAACCCAACTAGGTCAAGATCGAACCACAGGGAGTTAATAATTGGAATTAGGTTTATATCTAAGTCTAGATGCGGGGTTTGAATCTAATGACACTTCCACATGTTTGGTTTGGTTTCTACTTCTAACTCTGTTCTATTGCATGCAGTATTTGAAACTAAGTGTAATGTTTTTGTTGTTAATTTTCAAGGGTTTAAATGGACTAGGGTTGTGACTTCTACCTAGGTGGATATCTAACAGATAGTAGAATCTAGGACAATCTTGTGATTAGTTGGGGTCGCAACATAGCTATTACACTCGGGTACTCACTCTATACCTCTCGTTAATTTGAGTGATTTTGCCCAATTTGGATTTCTCAAGTCCAAATGGGTATTCATGCAATTCAAGTGATATTAGCTCAAGTCGGATATTACTATCTCTAGGTTTAACCCTTTAATTGGGGCTATCAATTTCTTGAGTTCACCCCAATTCCTTGTTAGCCTAGTTTTCCTAGACTTAGTCCCTCTTTCTCAAGTAAAGACTAAGTCATAAAGGCATGAATCAATGTTTGCAATCACTAATTCTATAGTTCTAGCAAGAACTAGGCTAAATATCACTAACCCATACATATTCAAACCCTAAAATTCAATACCCATCAAATACCCACACTAGGGTTGGGTCACAACCCTAGCTATGAGTTTAGACACTCATGGAATTAACAGAAATCAAAGAAGAAATGAAGATAAAATTCATAATACTAGATTAAAAGATGAAAATCTAATGTTGAGAGATAATTCTAGTACAAAATTGCCCAAAACGGAATGTGCAGCCGTCTCACATGCTCAGCTAAAACATAACATAACCTAAAAATATCAAAAAT
Organism: Nicotiana attenuata; assembly: GCF_001879085.1. Taxonomy (NCBI): domain Eukaryota; kingdom Viridiplantae; phylum Streptophyta; class Magnoliopsida; order Solanales; family Solanaceae; genus Nicotiana; species Nicotiana attenuata. Next base: position 113,812 of record NW_017670854.1, read on the forward strand.
ATCTATTTAAACTAAGCTAAAATTTCCAAAAAAAATACCCCTGCAGAGGTTGTGCGACCGCGTAATTCTGAGCGTGGCCGCGTTCATGCTATCGCGGCCGCATAATTCTGACCGCGGTCCGCATTCTTCAGATCCGGATAAGGGTTGAGATGAGTTTCGCGGGCCGCATAATTTCAAACGTGGCCACGTAATGGACTTCTGCAGTGGCGTAATTCTGACGCAGACCGCACTTTATTCTTTTGCTCAAGTTGTGAGCTCTCTGAACTTCATGCACCGCGGTCCGCATAATTTCCATCGCTGCCGCGGTAAGACTTTTGCGGCCACACATTTCTGGCGTGGACCTCGCTTATTATTTGGCCTGAAAATGCAACTCTCTGAATCTCTCTTTTGCGGACCGCATATTTCTGATCGCAGCTGCGTTGTGGATTTCGCGGCCGCACAATATTTGTGCGGTCCGCGTTTCAGATCTCTTGGACCAATCTTGGTTTTGTTCAAGTTTTGACTCCTTTATGAGTTGATTATGACTCCTTTGGCTCATTTTGAATGATTCCTCCAAGCAAGCATATTACATCAATTTCGGGGAATACCTTTACGCATTTTTGGCCTAAAATGCAAGTAAAAGAGAGAAAATAATAGGTTAAAATCCCTACTTATCAGCTACCACTATAAAATCTCCCAACATGGACAAACACATAAGCAACGTACAAAATCACAAAACTCACCCATATGTGAAGCAAGATAGGAGGACTCAGTCCGATAGGCAGACCGAATCAAAATAAGAATGATGCTTCTCTATAACAAATTGAAACCATACTTGTAACAACATCATCTGGTGTAGCGGCCTCGCCCTAACATAAAAAACATGTCAACGGTCCGGGTCTCCCTCGCTTGAGCGCCCTCTAGCCGCCTCACATTCACCCCTAGCTAGCGGTGCAGGGATTTAGTAACTGGAGCAGAACTCATAGCCTGAATACCCCGCTGCGACACATCCATTCGGAGTCTGGGACAATCTCTCACCATGTGGCTGGTATCTCCACACTCAAAACAACTCCTCTGCTGGAGTGGTTGTGGAAGCTGTGCGGTGCGGGCACTTTGAGACCCATGAGTATCTGAAACACCGTGCGAAGCCTGAAGTGCAAACTGAACTGGCTGGCCCATAATACCTCTACCATGCCGTACCCTACCTCCAAAATATGGACTACTAGGTCCTCCCCGCCTACAGGGCCTCTTAGCTTCCCTGACCTCTCCCTCTTGAACCCACATGCCCTCTAATATGCGAGTGATCTCTACCACCTGCTAGAACGGAACATCCATCTCCAATTCCCGAGCTATGCTGAATCGGATACCATGACTGAGCCCCTTAATGAATCTGCGGACTCGCTCTCTAACTGTAGAAAGCAGGTGCATGTCTGGACAAATAAATGAATCTAACGGCATACTCTGACACTGACATAGTGCCCTAGCGTAACTGCTCAAACTCCGCGTGCCATGCATCCCGAAGAGTCCGGGGAACAAACTCTCTCAAGAACATCTCTGGAAACTTCGTCCATGAAAGTGAAGCTGCATCGGCGGGCTACCCAACTCGTATGCTCGCCACCACTGATATACCGTTCCCTTAAGTTGGAATGTAGTAAAAGAAACTTCATTCATCTCCACAATACCTATAGTTCGGAGAATACGGTGGCACTCCTCTAGAAAACCATGGGCATCCTTTGAAGCCAAACCAATGAAATTAGGAGGGTGATACTTCTTGAACCTCGCAAGTCTAAGATGTTCTTCCTCAGATGCTGCTGTCCTAACCACGGACCGAACCAAAACAACAGGTTGTGTTGGCATGACCCCTGGAACCTGACCAACATGGACTCGCTGCTCTGGAGTATGTGTAGTGGGAGTCCTAGTTCCTACCCAACTTGTGAAGTAGCTGGTGCAACCGGAATCAACCGCCTGGGCTAATGTGTCAAACATGCTCAGGAACTGTGCTAAAGTCTCCTGAAGTCTCGGGGTAGCAACAGGCGCCTCCGATACCTGTCCCCAACCAAAGCTACTGGCGACTTTCTATACTGCTGCTCTGAAAGGTGCTTTAGCTGCGGCACGTGCTCCTCCTCGGCCTCTGCCTCGGCCCCTAGAAACACCGGTTCTAGGGGCAGCGTAATCAATAACTGCAGCTCGTGTTCTCACCATCTGTGAGAGAATAGAATGACAAAGGCTCAAACTCCAAGATCAATAAACTCGCACGATAGGAATGAAAGAAGTGAAGTCTTCCTAATAGTTCTGTAGCCTCTCAAAGATTAGTACAGATGTCTCTGTACCGATTAGCAAGAATCTACTAAACTCGTTTATGACTCGTAGCACCTATGAACCTAGAGCTCTGATACCAAGCTATCACGACTCTAATTTTCCTCCGTAGGATGTCGTGATGGAACCTAGTATTAGGGACTAGGTAAGCCTAACACTTACAGAATTAGTGCCAAACTCAACCAACAACCATTAAATATGAAACAAAAATTCCAAAACAGGTAGTACTAGTGATAAGCTCTACTGGGTTTACTAGGACAAATCTTCACAGTACAACTGTTCTGAAATAGAAATAGACAGTACAAGTACAATATCAGAAGGTGACATCGAGGCCTGCAAACGCGACGACATGTTCACCTTGAGTCTCTACAGCAAAACCCGAACACCTAGTTAGTGATCAACCAACTTCGAAGTACCTGAATCTGCACAAAAATAGGCAGAAAGCATAGCATGAGTACACCACAGCGGTACCTATTAAGTATCAAGACTAACCTCGGTGGGGTAGTGATGAGGAACAGTCAAGACACCTACTAGATATAATAACATGTACAAGTATAAATGTGAAACTAATAGGGGACAATATCATGATAAAGCTAAACATGATAACAATAACAAAATAATGCTTGTAATAGGAAACTAGCAACCATTAGCAACAGGGAACAAACATGTAATAACACTGTGGAGTAAGCTGGATACAGTTTAAGTCTGGTGACACAAAGTAACAACTCAATAAGAGCAACTGCTTCCACACAAGATTTGATCAAGGATTTTACCGAGGTACTTCACCTCATATTCATATTTCACGGGTTCCAATTCATGAACCCTAATCTCTTGGCATCTTGTGGCCACATTGCAACTCGCAACCGCATGGACGACTCACGTGCCAAGGGAGTGACAATATCTCGTATCCGCACGGACAACTCATGTGCCAATAATAACAATGACTCATGACTACACGGACAACTCACGTGCCAATAGGATAACTGTCACACATAAGGCAAGTAAACAAAGGTACATATAAATGGTCAATATCATCGGAATTCATTTTCTCATACTGATATGGATGATTAATTACGTGTGTGCTTGTGCAAGTGTTCTATCACAACTCAAGTCAACAAGTACAAGTAGCGGAAACGAATGACACATAGGAAACAAACACCAAGAAACATACAATGTATAACTCACACAAGGTAGGCACACCACTCCACAAATATCGTCAATAACAATGCCCCCAATTCATCACAATTCATTCCCCGACATAGCCCACCTTGTCTCGCCATGTGCCCAACAATGAAGTAAATGTCCGCCTTGTCTCGCCGCACGTGCATAATAATATTCCCACCTTGTATCCCACATGCGCAAACCCGTATATATAGCCCGTCTTTCCACACCGCATGTGCAAATATTAATAATAAAAATAGCACGGACAACTCACGTGCGAACATCCCAACAGTCCTCCAGCAATACCATGTGTGCCAAAAACTAACAACACAATATAAGATCTCTCACCACATTCGCCCATATGCCTCAAATTTCCTCAAAACAATTTCAATACCACAACCATGCATAGCCCTTGGCTCAACAGCACTGAGTACAAACAGTAACACGAGAGTACGTAAAGTAAATCAACACAAGAACTACAGAACACAGATAAACGGAAGAACGAGCTCACAATGAAAGACACAACAGGTAATAATGGTTTCAACACGAATAGCTCAACGAGGGGAGAGATAATGTGTAACAATGATTTCACATGAGTACAACTCGACGATAAGAGAAACAGCATGAATCAATGATTCCAAATAAGGATAAGTCATTAATGAAAGGGATACTAAAACTTCAGTTAAGGTTAAGCAATTAAGGAAGAGATAATTTTACTTCAATTAAGGTTAAGCATTTACGGAAAAGACATCAATAACTTCAATTAAGGATAAGCATTTACGGAAACGACAGCATGGCAATAAAAGAGGCGACAACTTCAATTAAGGCACGTAAGAGTGAATTTAGTAAGTGAAGGATTTAACATGATAAAATAACTTCATTTTTAAGGACATAAGAACCTAAGAACCTAAAACGGTCAAATACCAATAAATAAGTCCGAGTACGTACTCGTCACCTCGCGTACACGGTCTTCACATGATACAATTAGCACAAATGACTCAAATCCTAAGGGGTAGTTTCCCCCACATAAGGTTAGGCAAGATACTTACCTTAAAAAAGCTAGACCGGTACTCTAAAATGGTCTGCTCGTGTGAAACAACCTCCGGACGGCTCAAATCTAGCAAAAATACTTCATCTCATGAATAAAAAAACCATAGAAAACAAATTCGGATAATAAAGTTTTAATATTTAATAAAAACTAAAAAGTCAGCCCTAGGCCCGCACCTCGGAACTCGAAAAAAATTACAAAATCTGAACACCCACTCCGATATGAGTCCAACCATACCACAATTATCAAATTCCGACATCAAATCGTGCTTCAAATCATCATTTTACATTTTTGAAAGTTTTCGCAAAATTTCTCATTTTCTCCCATTCAAAACACAAATTTAATGATAAAAATAAAGATAAAATCATGAAATAAAACCAAATCCGGTTAATGAACACTTAACCCAATTCAGCACGTGAAGAACCCCTCAAACAATCGCTCAAATCCGAGGTCTCTAACTCAAAAATATGATAAAAATGGCCAAACCCTAGACTTATAGCATTCTGCCCAGCACTTCCGCATTTGTGGACAAACACGCGCACCTGCGCTCTCGCTTTTGCGAGCAATTCACCGTATCTGCGACCTTCACTTATCAGCCCAGGAATTGCAGCTGGGAGAGACCAGCCGCACCTATTATGTTGCTTCTGTGAACCAAGAAGCACACTTGCGCAGTCGCTTCTGCGACAAATTCTCCGCACCTGCGAAGACTGGCAACCCAGCTCACGCCCGCACCTGCGCGCACCAGCTCGCTCCTGCGAAATCGCATCTGCGGGAATGACATCGCAGATGCAAAGAACCCTAGCTCCCAGCCATCTCGCTTCTGCGCCTTCATCTCCGCACCTGCGACTATCGCACCTGCTCCTAGTGGTCCCCAGGTGCGACCACACCTGAACTCTGCCCAAACCAGCCTTACCCCATATGATCCAATTGATCCGAAACTCGTCCGAAACTCACTCGGGACCCTAGGACCCCGTCCGAACATGCCACCAAGTTTCATAACATAACGTGGACCTACTTAAGGCCTCAAATCACATCAAACAATGTCAAAACTACAAATCGCACCTCAAATCGAACTTAATGAACTTTTGAACTCTCAACTTTTACAACTCGCGTCGAAACATATCAAATCAATCCGGAATGATGTCAAATTTTGTATGCCATTCCTAAATGACATAATGGAGCTATTCCCAGTCTTTGAATTGCAATCTGAGCCCGATATAAATAAAGTTAACTCTCGGACAAACCTCTCAACCTTCCAAACCTTCAACTTTTCAATTTTTACCAAAATGCATCAAATTAACCTCCAAATCCAAATCCGGACACACGCCTAAGTCCAAAATCACCATACGGAGCTATTGGAGTCATCGAACAAAAATTTCGGAATCGTCTACACATAAGTCCAACTCCGATCAACTCTTACCACTTAAGCTTCTAAAACAAGAATCATCCTTCTAAACCAACTCCGAAACATCCGAAAATCAAACTCAACCATACGCAAGTAATAATACACAACACGGAGCTACTCGAGACCTTAAGCCACCGAACAGAATGCTAATTCTCAAAATGAGCAGTCAGGTCATTACAGTATGTAAACATAGGATAATAGCAGTATGTGTTTTTAAGCTTCCCTCTCATCTTTAAAACTTCTTTAGCAGCAACTATCTATTCGGATAATGAAAGTTTAATAAATGCTTCTACATCTTAGCTGTGAATGACATATCTTTTAAAATATTGTCTATCTTTACATATATGATTGTAATTGTGCCTTTTTGAAAAAGAATGTTCATTTACTGAGCTGAGAACTTTAATCAACAAAAGGCAAAGAGTACAACAATATTGACAATACCAAAAAAGTCAAACAATGGAGTTAGCAGCAAGACCACTTTCAAAGTAACAAATACATCTTTATCTATTTACTAAATGTTAATTTTAAGTCATTCCATAAATTCAAAAGTCCAATAAATACAAATGTAGAATAATTACTCCATTACTAATAAGTCAATCTTTGCCTCTAAAGGATGCTACGACCTGATGCAGTTCTAAGATTAAAATTAAAGACTAAGTTATTATGTTATTTTGGAGACACGATAGTCAATCTAACACTTGGAAGAAGATATGTATTGCATGAAAAAAATATGTAATACTTGGAAAAAATATGGAATACTTTGAGAATGAGTTAATTGAGTAATATGAGAGATAGGGTAGTTTTCATGTTAATTCATTTCATGATTTTGTTCCTCCTTCAAATTTTGAATTTCTCTCCTATTTCATCTGTGTATTAACACTCAAAATCAGAGCATATATAAAGATCTTACAAAAATAACATAAGAAAGAGGGTTAAGCGAAAGAACATTGGAAAGATAGTTTAACATAAATAATCACTTTCAAATACAATCACCATATATTTCAGCCATGAAATTTGAAAATCGTAGCAGATTTGGAATTAAATAGGGGAAAAAAGTGAAATAAAATCTTATATGAAATTGGAATACACATAGTTGATGGAAAGAATTAATAAAGTAGAACAAAACATCAGCTACAAGGATTTTCAGCATGAAATCACTTTTTTTTAAAAGAAGTGGAAGAAGATTAGAGAAAAGTTGCGGACCTAGTGGAGAAGATGAACTAAACCCACATAAGTCCTTCAAAATATACTGTTAACTAGGAGCAAATGATTGTATAAAAGGGACTGTCGGAGAGTTCTAGGATATTGGGGTTTGTATAGATAAAAAAGTAGATGAAAGTGGCGGAGACTTCTAGAATATTGTAGGGCTGTTGTGGGGTTTATATGTATATACGTACTTTTATTCTTATATATATTATAATAAAATAAAATATATAATGACAAGTTTGCCCTTGGTAGACCATCTTTCCCTTTTCTATATGATAGATCAACATTTCTCTCATACCTTTGTTTTCTTGTGAAAATTAACTTAGTTTTTTAGACGTTTACCATGAGAGATCTTTATATTAATTTATCTCATGATTTTGTTCCTCATTCAAATTTCGAATTTCTACCATATTTCTTCTATGTTTTTAGTTATTATTAACACTAGAATTCAGAATATAAATAAAGATCATACAACAATAACAGAAAAAAGAGGGTTAAGCCAAACAACATTGGAAAGATAGTTTGACGTGAATAATCTCTTTCAAATACAATCTGTCATGACTCAAAATTCATTAAAGGTCGTGATAGCGCCTAACACCGAAGTCAGGCAAGCCAACCATAATGATTAACTTAATTACACATTGTAGCATTTTGAAATCATAAATTTATTTCGATTAAATAGTATGAAATAGAATTTACAGGATGGACGATAATATTTTTCACAACTATAATAATGAATAACCCGTAAGCACCCTCAAAATCCGGTGTCACAAGTGCATGAGCATCAACTAGGAAGGGTAATCAAATACAACATATGTCTGGAATACAAATTGGACAGAAAAATATAAATAACTTTGAAGGAGACTCTGCCTGCTGCAGATCGTAACATGAAATGCAGCTTGTTGTAAGTCACTGCATCATCCGCGCCTCCGCGCCCAAAGGACCACCAGACATAAATGTACCAGCACAAAAAATTGTGCAGTAAGTGTAGTACGAGTACATAAATCAACGTGTAACAAGTAAGTATTTAGCCTAACCCGGAGGAGTAGTGATGAGGGGTCGACATCGACACTTACTAGGAGTCTAATAATATCAGGTACAGTAAAGCGGTAAATAAATATGAGCTAGAGTAAATAAACAAAATAAATAAGTATAAATATGTTGTACAATTCTCCTCTTTTCAATGAACTCAAGCTCTCAGTTAGCAAATTCCTCCTCAACGGAGCATATATATATAATGGACCTCACCAAATAGGTTGTTATAATTCAAATCAGGAAAAACTCACAAATACACTGGTGAGGTGAACGGCCAGATCCCATTAGAATAACAAGCTTAAACGGGTCCTTGACCCCCACTTACGAATAACGTGTGAGTTATAATTTTTAAGAAAAATCGTTCAATGAAAACGCATAGCGCATGACAAATCCGTAAGAGGAACACCATTATTCCGTGGAAAATCATAACAAGTCTATCACTCTATGCATGACGAGTCTCAAGTCGTAATGCGAAATAAAAGAATTAAACGAGCAAAGATAATCCCTATAGTACAAGTATGGCATGGTGTGAACCTAAGTCTGCCCGGACAATAACATAAATCTAACTACGTACAGACTCTCGTCACCTCGTGTGTACGTAGCTCCCGCAACTAGTTACATATATTAAATATATCACCTAGGGGTAGTTTCCCCCTCACAGAGTTAGACAAGAGACTTAACTCGCTCCGAAGTTCCATAACCGGCTCCAATGCTGCTCTAACACCCTAAACCGGTGCTCGTCGCTCCAAAACAATGTGCAAGCCAATAGAAATATACTCTAATACTCATAACAAATTGATTTAAACAGTTTCCCAACTCCGATCGAAAAGTCAATAAAGCAACCATAGGACCCACGTGCCCGGATTCCAAAAAATTTGGAAGAAATTTGTCACCCATAACCTCATGAAGTCAAATATATAATTTTTACTAAATTCCATAACCATTTTCGTGGTCAAATTCCATTTTTATTCAAACCTAGGTTTTTCATCTAAAGCCATGCTTTCACAAATTTTTACATGTAAATCTACCCAAAATCTATATATTTAACTCATGTTGTGTAGAATTTACTTACCTCAAGGTGCTAGGTTAAAAACCCCTTCCAAGAGCTCTAAAAATCGCCCAAGAGATGAATGAAAATGAGTCAAATGGCCTAAGTCCCGCATTTAATAAAGTTGTGCACAGGTTGCAGATGTCGCATTTGCGACACCTGGTTCGCAAATGCGACAAAATCTTCGCGAATACGAATCTGGGTTCCGCACTGTCAAACTCGGAAATGCGACAAAAAACTCGCAAATGCGAAGGCAGGCTTGGTCGCAAATGCGACAGATGCGAGTCCTGCCTAGATCAGGCTTCTCCGCAATTGCAAAGCCTTTCTCGCAAATGCGAGGTCCGCATATGCGAACCATTTCTCGCATTTGCGATACTTGAGACACCAACAAAGAAAAACTATAAAACTGAAGCTTTCTCATCCTTTCGAACATGTCCGAAACTCACCCGAGCCCTCGAGGCTCCACACCAAACGTCCACACAAATCTAAAAAAATACGAGCTCGCTCGCGCGATCGAAACACCGAAATAACATCTAAAATCACGAATCGGACGCCAAAACACATGGATTAACTCATGAACTCAAGAACTTTTAAAAATACTTCTGCGCGCCCGATTCCTATCAATTCAACTCGGAATGATGCCACTATTTGCGTGCAAGTCTTATATGACATTACAGATCTATTCCCGGTCTCGGAATCCCTATTGGACCTCGATAACACCAAACCTACTCCAAACCAAATTTAAAGAACTTTAAAACCTCCAAAGAGTAAACTTTCACTATTAGGCGGTGAAACGCTCCCGGGTTATCCAAAACCCAATCCGAACATACGTCCAAGTCCAAAATTATCATACGAACCTATTGGAACCGTCAAATCTCGATTCCGATGTTGTTTACTCAAAAGTCAAACCTTAGTTCTCCAAATTAAAGCTTCTGAAATTAGAATTTTCTTTCCAACTCAACTCCAAACTTCCCGAAACTCAATTCCGACCACACGTACAAGTCATAATACCTGAGGTGGAGCTACTCAAGGTCTCAAACCGCCGAACCACGCGCTAGAGATCAAAACGACCTGTCGGGTCGTTACATTCTCTCCCACTTAAACATACGTTCGTTCTCGAACATGCTAAGAAATGTTACGGAGTTGTCCAAAATCAATGTTTAACACCTCGTGCACTTAACCGTGCTAGCACAACCCAGTTGAGCACATTAGCTCGAGCCAGTCTGAAAATCCTCCCTTTTATTTAGTCAAATAAGCCTTAGAGCCAAATTCCAACATCTGAAATCCTTCACCAAGCCTGCTTTCAGCATATGAACACCGTATCAGTCGTTATACCTGTCACACCTCCCTTTTTCACCTACTACACCCCGTGAAGGGTATAATAAAAGGGAGTTTTTCCAATTAAAGGACAATCGAAACGGGATTCATTTTATTAAAAGATTCAGAGTCGCCACTTGGGAGATTTATGGTGTCCCAAGTCACCAGTTTGAATCCCGAATCGAGGAAAAGGATTTGACTCTATTTAACAGTCGCGAACCAGAAATCCAAGTATGGAATTCTGTTAACCCGGGAGAAGGGGTTAGGCACTCCCGAGTTCCATGGTCTCAACTGCTATATTTGGCTAAAGTCTGATTTTAATACATGTTATCCTATTGCAATTTTAGAATTGTTTAACCGCTTTTAATTAGTTTTTATGAAAGTGAACGTCGTTTAAGAGCGTATTTTTGGATCACGTCACATGAAATGCACCCGAATCCTTGACACCTCTTATTCAACGTTTTGGGATTTGGATTTGGGTCGCATGAAATGCACACCCGTAGTTAAGAAGGTAAAATTATTAAAAAGCGCGCCTAAAGTGGCTAGCGTCTTGTTAACTTTGCCGGAGGCCATGAAAATTCGCTAAATGGCACGTCCCAAATTCTACATTTTTAAATAAAGTAATTAAAGAGGGCCACGCAATTAGTGATTTATTTGGCGCGGCGCACCTCAATTATTCCAAAGGGTTTACTCAACTAAAACAAACTACGGATGTTCATAAGTTATTTTTCTTAAACTACTTTCTAGATTGTTATAAGGGCAAGTAATATGGAATTATTCGGACGATCAAGTTGATTGAATATTTTTGGAGCATGGATAAGCACTTATTCATTATTGAAGAGATGTGCTAGCTAATTAAAAAAGAAATGGGCCATCGATAGAATACTTCTTGTTCCATATACCTTCAAGACTAAGCACATATCCACAAGGCCCAAATATAATTCAAGTTTTTTTTTTTTTTTTTTTTGCAATAACAACCAAACCCAACCCTTTACTTTTAAACCCAAATTAGCCAAACATGGTTTCAGTGACAAGTTCTTTGACAGATAACTACTACTACTATAGTGAATCTAGACAAAATAAACTATAACTAGGAGATCAACATAATATGAACCAATATAATCTAAAAGAAATCATGAAACATGGATCTTACTACAAATTTTAAAAGGTATGAAAAGTTCAAAACAGAGAATTATATACTTAATCAAAACATAAATATTATTCCAACCAAAACATAATTGAAAGAGGAAATAAAGAGAGGTTAGAAAAATGGACCTTAAAGGAAACCAAAGAACGACAACTTTAAATTAGTAGAGCACTTTTCTTTGATATTGAATCAATAGGCTCCAAAGGATTTACGGCAATGTTCGTTCAGAAATCACCAAACACGAGTGCGTATAGCTTCAATTACAAGTGCCGAACGGAAGCTAGCCGGGAATAGCAAAAGGAAGCCGCTGTATCGAGTCTGATTTCTCTTGGATATTAGGTCCTAGCTCTCTGTTTTCATCCATTTTCTTTTTGATCTGTCCATTTCTCTTGTATGTGTGTTCCTTTTTAAGAGGATGATGAAAAACGGCTGCTATCCAGGCATGTGTTTTTAGGTGTATATGGTGTTGGGATTGAAAACTTGGGGTAGGGTTTCTATAATTGGATATTTTATATGAAGGTGGTAAGGATGATGTCCATAGGATTAAAAGGAAATAAATGGTTAGGATTAAATCTTGCACTTAAGTGGGCTAATAGGTTTGGAAGAATGGGCTAAGGGTAATTGGGTTGGACCATGTCTTTTTGGGTTTCTCTTTTTTTCTTCATTTCTTTTCTTTATTCTAAAGATGAATTAAAAATAGCTTTAAAAAGATACTAGTATATTTACGATAATAAAAATATTTAGAGAAGACAAATAATTACTATATTAATGACATTTAAAGACTACTCAATATATACTAAAATGTAAAATATTTTTTTGAACTTTTTCTTCTTATCTTTTTTTTTTGGAAAATAAAATGCCAAGACTATTTTTTTTTAATTTTTCAAAAAACAAAACTAATTAGACAAAATATCAACTAGCTAGAATAAGGGAAAATATTTTTTTGTAATTCTTTTTTTAGATAAAATAAGGTAAAGAGAGCGATACTATATCTAAACTAAATATTTACGCTAAAATATAAAAATCTTGGGGAGGGTCAAAAATCATATATCTACAATACCCTGTACCAAAACATGATTGTATACCCTTACTGATTTCAAACTATGCACCGCATAATTCATATGACCATAATAACATCCTCTGACGATAATAGCCAAAATCCCACGAATTCGATGCCCACAACACACCTCATGACGTATATAAGTCCTGTTTCAACTCTTGCAATACTGCCACGACGGAAGAGATGTGTAGAAACTCATAACCACCTGTCAAATCACGATTTATGAAGTCTCTCCTCCTGACAAGAACTGTTACCTCACTCTGAACTGAATAACGATATTTGCTCCTTAATATGACTTCTGTAAATCCGATCGCACTGATCCCAGGTCCAATAATCTCGTATCACCCAGTGCAAGCTGCTCCGACAATAAGCCAGCACAAATACTATCTAAGATTTCATATGACGCCATCAATGCGCCAACAAGCTACAACTAATGTGACACATGATGAAGTCCAAATCCACTAATAAGAAGTAAATGGATACGGTCGCATGCAATATAATTTACCCAACTATGAGTCGTGGTCGAATCCCACAAAGAACAATATGTAGGTGATTAGGAATGTAAGAGAATTATCACTTATGATGCAATGCCAAACACTAAGAATTGATTTGAGAAAATATCTATACCTAAATGCGGAAATGTAAACTAACCTAGAAAGCAAGTAAAATGATCAATGGCTACAAGTATAGATGCATTCAGGACATAAGCACAACAAGGTATTTAATCCACACTTCAAATATGATTATTTTCATAAACAAGATTCAAGTGTTGGATAAAATACTACACACTTAGATATACAATACAAAGCAAGGAAATGAAGAAATGAACATAAATGGGTAAGAAATTCTCAACCAAAAGCTTCAAATCTTCAAAACCCAAGTGTGTGCGCAAACCCTAGCTTCCAAAGCTTGTTCTTCTCTAGTGTTGAGGACTGAAAATAAGCCAAAAGATCTCCCAAAAATTTTCTAGGTCGTGTATTTGTGGGTTTGGAATTGAGAAAATATGAAATGTCATTCCAGTCCAATTCTGATGCCCGTTGACCGCACCTGCAGAACAATCCTCGCAGGTGCGGCTCCGCAGAAGCGGATACCTTATTGCAGAAGCGAAAACATAAAGGGACTTCTGGCTCCGCAGATGTGGTCTCTCTAGCACAGAAGCGCAACCGCAAAAGCGGTTCTTCACTCGCAGATGCGGTTCTAGGCAAAGTGTCTCAGCTCTGCAGATACGGTCCGTTTCTCGCAGACGCGAGATCGCTTCTGCGACCTATCTTTCGCAGATGCGGATTCCCTAAAGAGTTTTGCATTGTTTCACCATTTTTTTTGCTCAATTCCACTTCAATTGAGTTCAAATCACTTCATGGCATCATTTACCTGAAAATCTAACAATACACACCATAAACGACCTCATATTATAGTTAAAGGATAATAAAACTAAAGAAAAGAGACTAGAATGAGTGGTAAAATCACCACTCATCAACACATAAGGAAACACAAACTCTGGAAAAGGACTATCCATCCCGCATAACAAATAAAACAGCCATCAAATACAAGGAACCGTGCTCAACCTCTCGCTGTTGCAGTGTGCAACCCGATCCAAACAACATACCTGTAGTGGCGTGCCACCCGATCCACACATGACAATAAATAGGGAAGTACCCATCAAGTCAAAATGCCTATACCTACGAAATACCCGAATATCGACCACGAACATGCCAAGTGCAAAAATATAACCCTGGGGAGACAGATAGCGCCATACGCTATAAAACCCAGACACAACTAGGGTGCAATAAATGACCTGCATCTCGAGAGCCATCTTGCTCATATAACACCACAAGCTACACAAAATCACAACACATGTATGCTGAAATGAACACATCCGGCTCGATATAGAGCACACACTTACATTTAGATCCATCAACGAACCTCAAGCCGATTCTGATCATACCATACTGGGCCAATAACCTTCCAAGGATCCACAATAACCTTTTTTTCCCATGACACACAAGAACAGCCGCCGAATCCGAAATAAACTTCTGCAGTTCACAACCAAATGAATAGAGCGCCTTCTAGGCCTAAACTCTCACATTAGTGATAGTACCATAATCTCCATACTTGGTTTCAATATTTAGTCAATTAAGTGACTGCATTCCTTAGCGTCAGAGCATTAGGTTCACTTAGGTCATGAGCAAGTCCAGTAGTCTTGCGGATCGGTACGGAGACGTCTGTACTTATCTTTGAGAGGCTATAGGGCTGTTAGGAGCACTTCCCTTCTTTACTCCTTATCATGCAATTTGATTCCTTCGAGACTCATGCCCTTATTTCTTTCCTACTTATTCTTGTACGGTGTTGAGCACTCGTGTCAATTGGGTATCTGGGAGTTGCAGTGGTACTACAGACGTGGAGCAGGATGATTCTCCCTGCGTGTTCGAGCAAGTTATTATCATCTTCTTACGGAAGGATGTTCAGTCATTTCGGTTCAATAACTGTATTTCTGATGGTTTTTGATGCTACGCACGGGTTTGCCATGAAGTTCATAAGTTGTTATGGCACCGTGTTGGCGTATTGGTAGAGTGCTTATTTATGGATCGCGGTAGTAAATTACTTGATAGAAGGATTTCCCAGCTCATGGCTTAGAGGTTCAGCATTTAGTTCTGGTGGAGGAAAGGCAGTCGGACTATGAATGTTCAGGCTTGGGTTTGATGGAGTAATGAGACTTTGTATCTTCGAGCGAGGTGGTATTTTTAACTTGAGGTGGTGTCTTTGTCCTTGTTGAATGTGTTAAGTTTGCTGGTATTATGATCTTCTTCAATTCACCTTTGGGACAGGATATTATGAAATGGTGACGGGGAAAGCGGCTTGATGATAGGCTATAATTACGTATTTTAGTCACTTATTACACTCTAATTTACTGCACTTTAATTGAGTTTGAGCTTTAATCGCTAGTGTTTTGCACTAATGGTGTGTTTTATGCCTTGTAGGAGTGATTCCGAGCTATGTAGATGTTATGGAATGAATTCAAGTAATTTGGAGCTTTAAATTTTGAGTAAAAGTTCAAGGAATTAAGCCGGGATCGTGTTTGGGGGTCAACGGATGATAGTTAGAGCGAACGAAGACTCCAGTAGGCATATTGCGCAGTGTCTAGTAAAATAGATATAACTTTTTGCTCAGACCTCTATTTTAGCTCCACAATATATGGTTGGAAAGCTAACTCAAAGGGCTACAACTTTCATGTTTTACGTTTTCCTAAATGCGGAACGTAACAGGGTGTAAAATGCGCGAACGCGCGAAGTTAGCGCAAAGTCGCGCGAGTTAAGAAGCTGGAGGCAGCATGTCAGAAGTCATGCGCGAGCTCGCGCTAGTCACCCGGGAAAAATGTCCTTTTTCACATTGGAGAAGGTATAGTTATTTGGGCCCAACTATACTTGGAATATATACATGGAAAAACGGTATTTTGAGTGGGAGGACGTTTTTGAGAGGAAAACACAAGCACAGAGCCGTCGTGGAGGCCGGGTTTCATCTTTTCTTCTACCAACTTAGTCTTTTTAAGTTTCTTTGTATGATTTGTTATTTTGCTACCATGTCTATGTGGAGCTAAACTTCACGTTCTAGGGTTGTGGTTCTTTCATGACTATTGTTATTCGGATATTGATTTTGATTTCTTAGTTTATCATATTGGTTTATTCATCAATCCTGCACTTAATTATTTGATTGCTTGATCACCAATTGAATACTATCTACGAATCTAGAGTTAAACTCGAAAGTGGGAATTCTAGATTGCATATAGGATTGAGTAGAGCAAGTTCTTGAACCTGGGCCTCGGGGAACGGATTCGCGGTTAGGATAGACATATACCTAATTGCCTTGCTTGGTTGATTTACAGGAATTATAAATGCGTTCTTGTTGATTCTAACTCCATAGACATATAGGCGTTAGATTAGCTTGAATAGGCGAGTAAGAACTCGACAGATTCTTATGAGCAGTATTAACCCTGTCAACCAATAAACTAGATAAATTAATTAGACAATTCAATTGAAGAATACAATAGGAATGTTAGATAGCCCATAACCCTAGATCGCTTTCATTACATTGATATCATAAAAATCTGCTCTTCCTCTGTTTAAAGTTCATTATTTATATTTCTTTATTCAATTAGTTTAGTATCAAATATTTCTTGGTTTAATTCTTGTATAGATAATTAGGATAGTCTAATTTAGTTAATAGTTAATCACAAGTCCTCGTGGGATCGACATCCGACTTTTAGTCACTTTATTACTTGACGACCGCGTATACTTGCGTGTGCGTTTGGCCGCAACAAGTTTTTGGCGCCGTTGCCGGGGACTTAGAAATTAACTATTTTTCTAGATTAGACTTTAAATTTTATCCTTTTTTTGTATATACTTTTATTTTTACAAATATTTGATATTTTTCTCTTAGTGTGTTCCTAGTTCTCTCAGCATGACATCTGGGGATCAAAGATACGGAGGTAAGGCTATTGATGAAGACTCTTGGTTGACAAAAGACTTTTATGGCTCGTATTTTTGGTCTTGTCATGGCCTGACTTCTTGGAGGTCTGAATTTGAATATGGGAGTAAGGGTTGGTATTGGGAAGAATATTCACGATTAGGCGAATATGCGAAACGACGTTGTCTTCTAACAACGTTGGTGAATGATTGGTCTAAGGAGAGAGATGAACTTGCACATAAAATTGATAATTTTAGCTTGGTTGTGCATAACTTAGATGCAGATTTGAGCACAAAGGTTGATGCGTATAACGCCCAACAATTTAATAATGAGTTGTGTGAAGCTGAAAAAAATCTTTTAGACCAAATTGAGGAGCTAAAACGAGAATACCAATCACTAGACCATGTTTTTCTTGATGATGCCAATATTGAGAAGAGTGCTCTAGAGTCATTTAAGGGAGTAGATAACACTACTTTGGGAGACTTGAGTGTGTGTAAATATGGGAATGCAAATAGTAGTAAAATTCATGAGTTAGGGTGCATTAGACCTCATTCCAATCATTTTTCCACATTGTGTTTAGATAGTAAGATTCTAATCGAGCCATCTGAGCCAATGAGGGGGTCAAAGAGTGAGGACGAGAGTGCCTATATTCTTGAATTTGTTGTGCCGAAGAGCAAAAATTACATTCCTCATCTAAAGGCCGAGAAGTGCAGAGTTAAAAATTTATTACTTGGCCTGGTTATCTTTGTAGCCCCACCAAAGGAGCATAGCCACAGACTGGATGCTCTGTTAGGGGTACAATTCATAAGTTCAAGGTGGAGACAAAAATTGGTTCAAGTCGTGCCGCGACTTTAAATTAGGCTCTTGTTGGGAGGCAACCCAGCTTTACTGCTTTCTTTTATTTTTGATTTTTTTTCTTGTTGTATTATTTTTGTAGTGTTGTTTTATTTTGTAGAATTTTGAGCATAAGGAGCAAAGCTATAGGAAGTGTGCAAAAGTGAGCCAGCTGGTTGGAACTAGTGTGAGGTACCCGCGCAAAGGACCATCCTTGGGAGAAGTCTGAGTATCCCGTGAGCTGGTAATGCTTCGGCCTTTGGCCTACCAGGGAGTCTCTTTTACCCTCTTTTTATTTCCAGTGTGCATTGAGGACATTGCACAATTTTAAGTGTGGGGTGAGGAGATTGTCTGGGTGATTTTCTATGCTATGTTAGCTTAGTTATAGCACTCGTTCTTAGTGTAGTAATTTAAAAAAAACGAAAAGAAAGAAAAAATCGAAAAATTTGGACTTTTCCCGACGATGGATTGTGTGGACAGCTTTCTTGAGGGATTAAAGTCTAAACAACAACAAAAAAACAACACAAAAATATGTCTTTTAGCTTTCTTTAGGTAGTAATAATCCCCATGGTTTTTCTTTGTGCCTCGGTTTTTTTCCATGGGATGAAGTTTGAACCGGGTAGTAGTATTTTTTTTTATTTTTAGAGTAGAGTAGGAATTTAAGGAATAAATGGAGGAAGAACGATGAACCTAGGCGCCCTTGACTTGTTTGATAGTAGCATATTTAGGCTTTGGCATGTGTAGTATCTTCCCTATGATTTGAAATTATTGATGATGTCTTGCTTAGTTGGATAGCATGTCTGCTGATGCCTATGTTTCGTTATCTTGACTTGTGTTCACTTTGTGCTTAATGATTAATATCTCGTGGCTCCGTGAATACTTGCATTTGTTTGAGAGTCGGAATGAGACCGTCCTTAGTGAGTCATGTGCCATGTGTGGTGTGGTTTTTGTGTAGTCTATGTATGGTACTTGTGTCTAGAACTTGCCTGGTATGTGAATTGAAGCGAAATTTTAGGTGATGCTCGGTTTGAAAAATGATTTTAGGCTTTCTTTGACCTTTTTGAGCTTAATTGCTTATCACAAATAAAATCTATCCCTAGTTAAACCTTTTGAGCCTATAGACTTTTATTTGGCACCCACATTACAAGCCTATACCCTTTTATTCTTAATTGATATTGTTTTGATCCCTTTTCCTCTTAAAGCATTTTAATTGTGAGCTGAGTGCTAAAAGAAGTAAGAGGGAATTAAGTGTGGGGTGGCTTTTGAGTGGAACCAATAAAAAGAAGAAATGTGCACTTGTTTTGTAAAATAATACACCATTAGCAAAAATTGGAAAAAAAAAAAGAATAATCTGGAAAAAAAATAGAGATGAATACATTGTTGTCTTGTTCTTGCTAGTGGGTATGAACTAAAGTAGTGCTTAAAGAAGAAGGAAACGTTTTTGAGGGGTGATATTGTTTGTGAAAGTGAAGTGGATTGAAGAAATTGCGCTTAAGTTATCATGTGATGTGTTAAAGTGCTTAGGAGGGTTAGTCACTATTCCTAAATATATCCTACCCGTCCCTTAGCCCACATTACAACCATGAAAAAGTCCTAATTGATTTTAGATCGAGCGAGCCTACATTAGTAGAGATTTACATTATGGGCAAGCCTATGGTACCAAGTGCATGCATGTGATTTCTTTTGTGAGAGAGAGAGAGAGAGAGAGTTCATTGATATATATATATATATATATATATATATGAGTCTTTAAACTATATTTTGATCATGAGATTTGATTGTGTGGGTTCAACGTATTCTCTTGTTCTTGTTGTGAGGGCACATGGCTTCATGAGGGATAGGTAACGTTATTAGACTTCTCTACGACGTTGGGTGTTCAAGCCAAGAGTGCATTGTGACATTGAGTCAATTTTTGAGGCTAGGATTGTGGTGAGCATGTTGTCTTTGTTGTAAATAATTTTTAAGAATAGTATGAGTAAAAGGGAATTGTTGCATATGTTAGAGTTTAATTGTTGCTATCAACCATAATCATTGGTGTAGTGTGCTTCGAATATGTTAAGTGCTCATAGATAAAGTAAATTTTTGGTTGACTCGAGGACGAGCAACGTTTAAGTATGGGATGTTGATGATAGGCTATAATTATGTATTTTAGTCACTTATTACACTCTAATTTACTGCACTTTAATTGAGTTTGAGCTTTAATCGCTAGTGTTTTGCACTAATGGTGTGTTTTATGCCTTGTAGGAGTGATTCCGAGCTATGTAGATGATATGGAATGAATTCAAGTAATTTGGAGCTTTAAAGTTTGAGTAAAAGCTCAAGGAATTAAGCCAGGATCGTGTTTGGGGGTCAACGGATGATAGTTAGAGCGAACGAAGACTCCAGTAGGCATATTGCGCACTGTCTAGTAAAATAGATATAACTTTTTGCACAGAACTTCATTTTAGCTCCACAATATATGGTTGGAAATCTAACTCAAAGGGATATAACTTTCATGTTTTACGTTTTTCCAAATTCGGAACGGAACAGGGTGAAAAATGTGCGAACGCGCGAAGTTAGCGCGAAGTCGCGCAAGTTAAGGAGCTGGAGGCAGAATGTCAGAAGTCATGCGCGAGCTCGCGCTAGTCACCCGGGAAAAATGTCCTTTTTCACATTGGAGAAGGTATAATTGTTTGGGCCCAACACTACTTGGTATATATACATGGAAAAACGGTATTTTGAGTGGGAGGACATTTTTGAGAGGAAAACACAAGCACAGAGCCGCCGTGGAGGCCGGGTTTCATCTTTTCTTCCACCAACTTAGTCTTTTTAAGTTTCTTTGTATGATTTGTTATTTTGCTACCATGTCTATGTGGAGCTAAACTTCACGTTCTAGGGTTGTGGTTCTTTCATGACTATTGTTATTCGGATGTTGATTTTCATTTCTTAGTTTATCATATTGGTTTATTTATTCAATCTTGCACTTAATTATTTGATTGCTTGATCACCAATTGAATACTATCGACGAATCTAGAGTTGAACTCGAAAGTGGGAATTCTAGATTGCATATAGGATTGAGTAGAGCAAGTTCTTGAACCAGGGCCTCGGGGAACGAATTCGCGGTTAGGATAGACATATACCTAATTGCCTTGCTTGGTTGATTTACAGGAATTATAAATGCGTTCTTGTTGATTCTAACTCCATAGACATATAGGCGTTAGGTTAGCTTGAATAGGCGAGTAAGAACTCGACAGATTCTTATGAGCGGTATTAACCCTGTCAACCAATAAACTAGATAAATTAATTAGACAATTCAATTGAATAATACAATAGGAATGTTAGATAGCCCATAACCCTAGATCGTTTTCATTACATTGATATCATAAAAATCTGCTCTTCCTCTGTTTAAAGTTCATTATTTATATTTCTTTATTCAATTAGTTTAGTATCAAATATTTCTAGGTTTAATTCTTGTTTAGATAATTAAGATAGTCTAATTTAGTTAATAGTTAATCACAAGTCCTCGTGGGATCGACATCCAACTTTCAGTCACTTTATTACTTGACGATCGCGTATACTTGCGTATGCGTTTGGCCGCAACACGGCTAGCGGAGATCGCGGTGTGCAGTGGTTCAGAATCGAATCGGTGTTCCTAATGTTGGTGGCTCGAGAAAGATGATCTTCGGAGAGGTTTAGAGTTGGTAGCAATCTATTGGTTCAAGTGCTACAGAGATGGATTTTGATTTAAGGCAAAAACTGGGCATTGATGAGTAAGGACATGTGGGAGGTGTCTGGCGGTGGTTAAATTTCTAGAAGGCCAAGTGTGAGAAGCAGAAGTCGAGTAGTTGCTTAAAGGAGAGGGTTTGACCAAAGTGGGAGAGTAGCAGAGTAGCATATGGGTTCTGTGGTATGATAGTTGCACGCCTTGAGGAAAGTTTAGAGTGATTTGGGATTCATGGTGGATAGTGACTAGGTCTCCAGACTTAATTTAGAATATTGGCCACTATACTGAAGAGGATTGGATACAACAGAAAGGAGTTGCTCGATATAAAGAGGGATGCAACATGACTTCGGATTGGAATGTATTGTCACGCCCTTAGTTGATGTCAATTGGGAGTGAAAGGACTTGGACAGCTGGTGAATGAGCACGGGCTTAGGAAGGTTACTGATTTCGTAGTAATTGTACACAGTGCAGCGTCGTTGGAAGATGTTGACATGGAATTTCCATGAATGGGTTATCTCCTGTGAGCAGATTAGCAGTTATGTGGTGTTGATGAAGCTTCTACTAATAATTCTACCGGCTATCCGGTAAGAGTTCGAATATGTGAATGTGGCTAGTGATTCAGAGTGTTTATGAAATGTTTAACAGAATAATTTCAAAAAATCTGGCGGGTTGATTGTGGAAGATCATGTCAATGGGAAAGAAAGAATCATGGTGGGTTCCAGGGTTAGGTAATTGTAGCTTCAAGCTGAGTGGGGGAGCCTACCATCTGCGATTAGATTGCGTGGTTGTCTACTTGTGAGGTTTCTGATTATCGGCATATTGGTGGGTTATTACGACTACAGAAAGAAAACATCGCCGGTAATTTGAGCAAAGGATTTGAGGAATGTGCGCTATATTTGGCCTTATCGATTCATGTTCAGGCTTTGGGAAGACTCAAAGTTTATGCTTCGTGTATATGTGATGTAAAAGGGAAGTAATTCAGCCGGGTGCTTCTTTGAGAGGGTGTTCAAGTGCTAGCAGAGCCTTGGAGTATTCTATGTTATGATTGTTCTGCGCTGCAACATTGGAGGAACAGGAGAAAATAACTTCGGATTCATAAAGGATTTATCAAAATGGGTGTACCTATTGAATATGCGAATGTGCGCACAAGGAGGGTCTGAGATGGTTCGTGGGTTTTGAGACAATGTGGTCTCGTGATATAGGGTCACTCAGGATGAGTGCAGATTGGGTTCGTTATATTTTGATGGAGCGATTATTATTTCTAAGGCAAGTCCAGAGTAAATTAGAAGAATTCGGATCGGTTATCAATGGTTGAATTGGCATGATGGTGTCAATGATCAGTTCCTTCAACGTGTTAAGTTATACATGGGATTTGTGGCGGTACGTGCGAGGCTGACGATCGCCGTAATTTGAGTCAATTGGAGGCATTCGATTATAATGGCCTGTTATGTGTAGATGGATCCCGGAAGAGTTATGGTGGTTTAGACCACTACTTGAGGTTTGTATATTCTGCGGTTATGGAAATTCAGTCACGTGTTGCAATGGTTCTCCTGAATTGAGTTAAGTGAAAGATTTATGTATGATGCAGTATGTATCTTATTAGTGGTTCGGGAGTTATGATGAAATTCTTGTGCTCTCGCGTATTGGTAAGATAGGCACGGTGAGCGGCATGGAATTTGAAAGTTGAGGATCAGGGTTGCAGTTTTGTGTTGACAAGAATGTCATGAGCTCGGATGAGCAGGAAAGAATTGAGATGTTTAAAGCAAGTTGGTATTGTCCTTAGCGTCACCTGAGATCAGTGTCCTGTGTAAGAGGCTTTGTGTACTAATTTGTGGATTCTCCATTTGCTTTACAGCATTAGTATGGCAGATCGTGATACCAATGTCCTGATACCAAGCTGTCAGTGTCCTGATACCAAGCTGTCACGACCCAAAATCCATTAAAGGTCGTGATGGCGCCTAACATCGCTGTTAGGCAAGCCAACCATAACGATTAACTTAATTACTCATTTTAACATTTTTGAGACCATAAATTTCCTTGATTAAATAGAAAGAAATAGAATTTACAGGGTGGACAATAATATTTTTCACAACTACAATAATGAATAACCCGTAAGCACCCCAAAACCCGATGTCACAAGTGCATGAGCATCAGCTAGGAAGGGTGATCAAATACAGCATCTGTCCGAAATACAAATTAGAGAGCAAAATATAAATAACTATAAAGGAGACCCTACCGGCTGCGAATCGTAACATGAAATGTAGCTCGCGGTAAGTCCCCGCATCATCCGCGCCTCCGCGCCCAAAGGACCACCAGACATAAATGTACCTGCACAAAAAATGTGTAGCAAGTATAGTATAAGTACGTAATCAACGTGTACCCATCAAGTATCTGGCCTAACCCCAGAGGAGTAGTGACGAGGGGCCAACATCGACACTTACTAGGGGTCCAATAATATCAGGTATACTAAAGAGGTAAACAAATATGAGGCAGAGTAAATAAACAAAATAAATAAGTATAAATATGTGGTACAATTCTCCTCTTTACAATGAACTCAAGCTCTCAGTTAGCAAATTTCTCCTCAACCAGAGCATATATATATATATATATATATATATATATATATATATATATATATATATATATGTAATGGACCACTCCAAATAGGTTGTTATAATTCAAATCAGAAAAAACTCACAGATACAGTGGCTTCTTGCCAAATATTATGCAGGATTCTATGAGGATATTTTATAGAAATGCCGAGGCGTACGGCTCGATCCCATCATAATCTGTGCACTGTCGAGGGTCGAACGGCACGAACCATAGATGTATCTATTAAACTGCCAAAGCGAACGGCCAGCTCCCATGAGAATGTGGTAATAAATCCTGCCGAGGCGAACGGCCCGATCCCATTAGAATAAGAATCTTAAACGGGTCCTTGACCCCCACTCTCGAATAAACGTGTAAATTATAATTCTTAAGGAAAATTGTTTGATGAAAATGCATAGCGCGTGAGAAATCCGTAAGAGGAACACCACTATTCCGTGGAAAATCATGAAACTCGAGAAATCTCTACAATAGCAAGTCTATCACTCTACGCATGACTAGTCTGAAGTCGTAATGCGAATGAAAAGAATGAAACGAGCAAAGATAATCCCTATAGTACAAGTATAGTATGATGTGAACCTAAGTCTACCCGGACAATAACATGAATCTAATTACGTACGGACTCTCGTCACCTCGTGCGTACGTACTCCCCCCCCCCCCCCCCCTCAACGAGTTACAAATATTAAATATATCACGTAGGGGTAGTTTCCCCCTCACAGAGTTAGACATGAGACTTACCTCGCTCCGAAGTTCCATAACCGGCTCTAACGCTGCTCTAACACCCCAAACCGATGCCCGTCGCTCCAAAACTAGTCAAACAATGTGCAAACCAATAAAAATATGCTCTAATACTCATAAAAATTGACTTAAACAATTTTCCAACTCCGCTCGAAAAATCGATAAAGCAACCCCCGGGCCCACGTGCCCGAATTTCGAAAAATTTGGAAGAAATTTGTTGCCCATAACCTTATGAAGTCAAATATATGATTTTTACTAAATTTCATAACCATTTTCGTGGTCAAATCCTATTTTTATCCAAAACCTAGGTTTTTCATCTGAACCCTTGATTTCATAAATTTTTACATGTAAATATACCCAACTCATGTTGTGTAGAAATTACTTACCTCAAGGTGCTAGGTGAAAATCCCCTTCCAAGAGCTCCAAAAATCGCCCAAGAGATGAATGAAAATGAGCCAAATTGCCTAAATCTCACATTTAATAAAGCTGTGCACAGGTCGCAGATGTCACATTTGCGACACCTAGTTCGCAAATGCGAAGGTCGCAAATACGACAAAATCTTCGCAATTGCGAATCTAGATTCCCCTTTGTCAAGGTTGCAAATGCGACCAAAAACTCGCAAATGCGAAGGCAGGCTTAGTTGCAAATGCGACTGAAATCTCGCAAATGCGAGCCCTACCCAGATCAACCTTCCTTGCAACTGCGAAGCCTTTCTCACAAATGCGAGGTCCGTAAAACCATTTCTCGCATTTGCGTTACCTGAGACACCAGCAAAGAAAAACCAAAAGATTGAAGCTTTCTCATCATTGCGAACATGTTCGAAACTCACCCGAGCCCTCGGGGCTCCACACCAAACGTCCGCACAAGTCTAAAAATATCATATGAACTCGCTCGCACGATCGAAACACTGAAATAACATCTAAAATCACGAATCGGACGCTAAAATGCATGGACTAACTCATGAACTCAAGAACTTCTAAAAATACTTCCGCGTGTTCGATTCCTATCAAATCAACTCGGAATGATGCCAAATTTTGCGTGCAAGTCTTAAATGACGTTACGGATCTATTACCAGTCTTGGAATCCTAATTGGACCTTGATATCACCAAAACCTACTCCATATCAAATTTAAAGAACTTTAAAACCTTCAAAGAGCCAACTTTCACTATTAGGCGCCGAAACGCTCCCGGATTATCCAAAACCCGATCCGAAGATACGCCCAAGTTCGAAATCATCATACGAACCTATTGGAACCGTCAAATCATGATTCCGATGTTATTTACTTAAAAGTCAAACCTTAGTCAATTCCTCCAACTTAAAGCTTCCGAAATTAGAATTTTCTTTCCAAGTCAACTCCGAACTTTCCTAAACTGCATTCTGACCATACGTACAAGCCATAATACCTGCGGTGGAGCTACTCAAGGCCTCAAACTACCGAACGATGTGCCAGAGCTCAAAACGACCGGTCGGGTCATTACACAATAACCCATAGATATCATCTATGAAATTTGGAAATCGTAGCAAGTTTGGGAAAAAATTGAAAGAAAAAAGTGGAAGAAAATCAGAAACTGGAATTGAAGCACTCATTGTTGATGGAAAGAATTGATAAAGTAGAATAAAATGGCAGCTAAAAGAATTTTCAGCACGAAATCACTTTTTTTTTTTTTTTGAAAAGAAGTGGAAGAAGATTAGAGAAAAGTTACTGACCTAGTGAAGAAGATGAATTAAACCCACACAAGTCCTTCAAAATATATTGTTAACTGGGAGTAAATAAATATATAAAAGGGACAATTGGAGAGTTCAAGGATGTTGGGATTTGTATGGATAAAAAAGTAGATAAAAGTGGCGGACACTTCTAGAATAGTAGGGTTGTTGTGGGGATTATACGTACATATGTATTTTTTATTATTATTTATATTATAATAAATGGTAGGTATAATGAAAATTCTGCCGATCAGCATTTCCCCATACCTTTGTTTTTGTGAAAATTAATTTACTTTTTTAGATGTTTACCGTGAGCAGTCTTCATATTAATTAATTTCATGATTTTGTTCCTCCTTCAAATTTTGAATTTCTACCATATTTCTTTTATGTTGTTCGTTATTATTAACACTCAATTTCATAACATAAATGAATATCATATAAAAATAACAGAAGAAAGAGGGTTAAGCCCAAGAACATTTGAAAGATAGTTTGACGTAAACAATCTCTTTCAAATACGATCACCCATATATTTCAGCTATGAAATTTGGAAATCATAGGAGGTTTGGGGAAAAAGTTGGGGGAAAAACGGAATAAAATCAGATCTGGAATAACACTCATAGTTGATGGAAAGAATTGATAAAGTAGAACAAAACGATAGCTACAAGGATTTTCAGCATGAAATAACCATTATTTAAAAAAAAGGTGGAAGAAGATTAGAGAAACGTTACTGATCTAGTGGAGAAGATGAATTAAACGCACACAAGTCCTTCAAAATATACTGTTAACTGAGAGTAATAAATGTATAAAAGGGACTGTGAGAGAGTTCTAGGATGTTGGGGTTTCTATGGATAAAAAAGTAGATGAAAGGAAAGATAGTTTGACCAAAATAATCTCTTTCAAATACAATCACCCATATATTTCAGCCATGAAATTTGAAAATCTTAGCAGGTTTGAGAAAAATTGGGGGAAAGAAGCGGAAGGAAATCGAATTTGGATTTGAAACACTCATAGTTGATGGAAAGAATTAATAAAGTAGAACAAAACGGCAGCTATAAGGATGTTCAGCATGAAATCACTTTATTTTATGTTGTTTGAAAAGAAGTGGAAGAGGATTAGAGAATGTTATTAGCCTAGTGGAGAAGATGAATTAATTTCACACAAGTCCTTTATAATATACTATTAACTGGGAGTAAATAAATCTATAAAAGGGACTGTCGAAGAGTTCTAGGATGTTGGGGTTTGTATGGATAAAAAAGTAGATAAAAGTGGCTGATACTTCTTGAATATTGTAGGGTTGTTATGGGGTTTATATGTATATACGTATTTTTTATTATTATATATAATGTAATAAAATAGCAGGTATAATGACAAGTCTGTCCTTGGTAGACCATTTTTGCCTTTTCTATATAATTTATCAACATTTCCCTCATACCTTTGTTTGCTTGTGAAAACTAACTTAATTTTTAGACGTTACCATGAGCAGTTTTCATGTTAATTCATTTCATGATTTGTTCCATCTTCAAATTTCGAATTTCTACCATATTTCTTCTATGTTTTTAGTTATTATTAACACTCAAATTCAGAACATAAATAAAGATGATACCAAAATAACAGAAGAAAAAGGGTTAAGCCAAACAACATTGGAAAGATAGTTTGACATAAATAATCTCTTTCAAATACAATCATCCATATATTTCAGCAATGAAATTTGAAAATTATAGCAGGTTTGGGAAAAAATTGGAAAAAAAAATAAAAGAAAATCGGATCTGGAATTGGAACACTCACAGCTGATGAAAAGAATTGAAAAAGTAGAACAAAACGGCAGCTGCAAGGATTTTCAACATGAAATCATTTTGTTTTTTTTTGAAAAGAAGTGGAAGAAGATTAGAGAAAAGTTACTCACCTAGTGGAGAAGATGAATTAAACTCACACAAGTCCTTCAATAGATCGTTAACTGGGAGTAAATAAATGTGTAAAAGGGACTCTATGAGAGTTCTAGGATATCGGGATTTGTGTAGATAAAAAAGTAGATGAAAGTGGCTGAGACTTCTAGAATATTGTAGGGTTGTTGTGGAGTTTATATGTATATACATATTATTATTATTATTTATATTATAATAAAAGGGCATGTATAACGACAAGTCTGCCCTTGGTCGGCCACCCTTGCCTTTTCTGTATAATAGAATTTTCATAGGTTTTAGGCATATTTGTTACAAGTATAAAAGGCAGACTTTGTTCTGAAATGAAATAGCTAGACATAATTACTAAAATGTGAATTTAAGAATTGATTATAATGAATCTTCATTCATCTATTCTTTGATTCCCAAAGTTTAGTTAGTACTTGTATAACATAGTGGAAAGGACAATGCCTGTAGAAATTAGAATACATTTGAGAAGAACAACTTGTAAGAAAATTGAAATAAAAAAAAATTAAAAGCAGTGCCTATAGAAATCTTATGATATATTCCTGTGTTTTTAGTACATCAGTTCCCCCCCCCCCCCCCCCCCTAAATAGTTTCTTTTTTAGGTTCATTCTATAGCTTTCAGGAAGATCCTTCGATGGTTTCACAGAATAGACAGTTATTGACCATAACATTCCAAGAGTGCAATTAAAAGGAGGCGAAATATATAAATGGCCCCTCTAAGTTGTCCACAACTATCAGTTGAACACCTTAACTTGGCATCTGATCAGATAGACACCTCTGCTTGGTAGGAGTATATTCTCTTAAACCCCTTACGCTGACATGGCAAATTTTGTGTGTTACACTCAGATCTAAGCGCGTGAAATCTTAAAAATTAGATTTATCTTTTTTTTTCCTAAATTAAAATGGACCCTACCTAATTTTTAGACCTCCTCCTTCTCCAATTTTTCCTCCACATGTTCAGCCATCCTTTGCCCTAAACTTACTCTCATCTTTTCCCACCATGACAGAAAAATACATTAAAGACACAACTTCCATTGTGTTACAGTGG
Organism: Nicotiana attenuata; assembly: GCF_001879085.1. Taxonomy (NCBI): domain Eukaryota; kingdom Viridiplantae; phylum Streptophyta; class Magnoliopsida; order Solanales; family Solanaceae; genus Nicotiana; species Nicotiana attenuata. The sequence goes on from NW_017670854.1 coordinate 143,554, forward strand.
TGAAAAGGAGCAGCGTCCATGTTACTGTGGCTTAAGTGATGGTTTTGGTTGGGAGGTGGAAAAGTAGGGTCTTTTTCTTCTTTTTAATTAAAATTATAACTATTTCTTAATATAAACTATAATTTGTTTAAGAAATACACGTGTCACTCGATAATTTGTCAGTTTGACATGTCATCAACAAGTGTAACTCACACATGAGACTTGTTGATTGGGGTGTTCACGAGACACACCTGTGTCAAATAAAAGTGTTTATGTGGTCAGATGTCAAGTTAAAGTGTTCAATTGATCGTTGTGGACAACTTAAAGGGGCTGCTATTTATGTATTTCTCCTTAAAAGGAACACAAATTTTCGAAAGTTATCGAAACATATCCACTGGCTTCAGTTGTTTCCTGTGGACCTGTGATACAAAATATAATAGTATTTCAGAAGTAATGCTACTAGCACCAGACCTATCAAACATTTACAAGTTGAGAGAGAAGGATTAGATTTCCTTCTTTTTTATTACCTCCGTTTCATTTTATGTGAACTTGTTTAACTAGAAACAGAATTTAAGAGAGAAAAAAGAAAAACATTTTAAAAATTGTAGTCTTTTTTTAAACCAGTAAAAGGTATTTTTATTGATAACCAGCAACATGTATACGCTGGTGAGTATGTACAGTATAGCAAGCATGGCGTGTAATGAGCTCAAAATATCAATCATGGCTTCTACATCATTAAATGAGGCCATGTTGCATTAAAAAAAAGCAAAGAGGAAATATATCTCAGCTTTACTATGTGAGAAGAAGATTCTTTTTTGCTCTAAAAATGTCTTGCGTTTCTTTCCTTCCAGAGAGACCACCAAATGGTTGCGAATTGAATTCCAGAACTTGACAGCAGCTTTCCATAGACCTTTCCTCTGCCAGCAATGCGATAAATCAACTGTAGATTTCGGCGTAGCCCAGGAAAGGCCCAAGATGTCAAAGAAGATTCCAAATCTCAGAAGTAAATGTGCAATGAATGAATAAGTGTCAGTGTCTTCAATCTGATTTTCGCAGGGAGTGCACCTGCTACATATGTTAAAGCCTCACATTCACAGATTTTTATGCGTTAAGACAGCATTATCTGTGACGAACCAAGTGAAACATTCGACTTTAGTAGGGGCTGTACTCCTCCAAATATGTTTCCCAGGCCAGTCAGCATTTACAGCATTTTTCCTGGAGAGAATTGAGTAGCCTGACTTAATAGAGAACCTCCCATCAGCGCATCCTTCCATAGTAGCAAACTGGCTTGTTTTGTAGGAAGGTCTGGATCTTGGGAAGCTGCTGTAGCAAGGAACAGAAGTCCTGCAATTCCCAATCATAGATTGAAGCTTGTGGTCTTAAACATGCTATGACATTTCTATAGCTATAGAATTATGTTATTTAGGGTAAAATGAGAAGTTTAAAGTTTGTCTAAACATAGAAAGGTGTCATTTTTTTTGGAACAAACTAAACAGGAAAGAGTGCCACAAAAAATGGAGCAGAGGGAATAACTAGTTTGGGATTTTCAAATAGTAGTACTCTTAAGTTGAGGGAAAAAGAGATTTGATCTTTGTCACTATTGGGGGAAAGAATCAAGTTATATTACCTGAGATAACAAGCTAGTGGCAATCCTTCAGCTTTACTAGTTGATGTGGATCAGTATTCATCTAACAATCTCAGATTTCATTGGTTGAAAATTGAAATATCCATTTCGGCCTTCCCGTTGGAACCAATATTGGCAGATTTTGCCATTTTGGCAGCACTATGGATTTTCTTTGCTATTAGCACAAGCATTTCAGCTGCCTTGGCTAATGACTGATTTTCATGCTCCCTTGAACTCTCTATTCTGGAATGCTGATTTGCAAAATTAGAAAACAACTGCACTGCTCTCTCAGCTGCAACATCCAAATTATTTATTGCCTCTTCACACATAAGAATTGTTTCACTGGTTGGTCTATGCATATTGGGAGATTCATTTTTTCCAGTCTGCAAAGGTACAGAATAAATCTTAGTGACAACAAGGTTAGTGCATGTAGTATTGCCTTAGTAAATTGCCCTAGGATCTTGCGACTGTTGGGACATACATGTTTCTCGGTTAGCTCTGTGGCACATTTTCTATTATGATATTTATTGGCACAAATGAAGAATAAAGGGAGAATAAGAATCTCTTGGGAAATGTTAAAATGAGTCAAACATTCTATGTGAAGCAAAAAAGATCCTTTTATTGACTTAAATAAAAAAGAAAATGTATGGAAAGAACATGATCAAATAAAATATCTACACTAGAAAAAGTTATAACAAGTAGCAGTTTTACTACTATATCCTGAGATACCTTGGATTTAGGGTCAGCCATCAAAGAATGAGGATTAGTAACTTTGGCTTGTGCCCATTTCGGGAGTCTTGAAATGCTGAATTTAAGTGCCGTCCCTGGAGAACTCCCTTCTCGACAGAGTACTCTCTGATTTACCTGGAAGAGTTTTGGGGTCATATATATGCCTTCAGGTTGGCGGTAATTAACCTCGTGAAATTTGATTTGATCTGAAGTTGCTGGAGCAGCAAATTTTTCTGGGGATAACGGACAAGCATTTTCCTTAATTTTCCGCAGCATCACAGACGATAAAGAACTAGGGAGTTTCCAAACAAAGATACAACCATCACAACTTACCTGAATTCATCAGAAATCTATATTAAGATTGGGAAGAAGTCACTAAATAAACTAGTGTAAAACAGGAAATATAGAGCAAATCGTTGTAGATTGGGGAAGTTTGAGAAAATCGTTCTAGAAGGGTTTATTAATAAGAAGAAGTAACCTGAAAACATATGCTTTGCACCAATCACTTATGAAGTCACCCAGAGAAATCAACCATGAAGCAAAAGCTAACTTGGAAATAGAGTCATTAAAATTTGAAAACTCTTTTAGATGTGACTTCACCTTAGCAGCAGAAACTAGGGAGAACAAGGTGATAGACATCTAAATTTTTGTCCAAGTTTGGCAGTAGGTTACTTCTCACTATATTGTTTGCCTGGTGGATACCAATTAGGAAACTCCTAATTAGAGAGATCATAATTCAGATAAGCCAAACATTGGATCGGGAAATATACATAGGAGGTACTCACAGAAACTAGATGCTTGCAGTCAGGTAAAAAGATGACACCAGTTATAACATCACCATGCCCAACTGCTTGTGCGACCATATTCCCAGACATATTGTCATATAAGCAAAGAATCTTAAACGAGTCGGAGCAAACCAGATAACTGCAGCTAGGGTCCACACATACCTGTAAAAGGTGACATAGGTCTAACATAAGATCAACTAGATAATACCTATTGAATGGGTTTGTCAGTATTTACATACCTTTAGAGGATCCCCAAAACCTCCAATATGCTTAAATGACCTGATTAACTTCCCAGAAGGAATGCTGAATGTGTTAATCTTCTTATCCTAAGACAAAAAAACTCTTTTAAGTCTATAATTTGACGTAGTCCGAGTTATTATATGTTCTGGCACGTTATCGCTAGAAAAAATAACAGCCTTCTTTAATACATTATCTATCTGAATTTCCTAATTCAGAAAGAACAAAGGAAGCAAACACTGCGATCTACAATTTACCTGCCCTATAGTGACAGCAATCTCAGTGGAAGCATCAACTGCCATGTCATATACAACTCCCGGTAAGACTCGATGATAGCAAGATATCTTGTATGCTGAATCGATCATAGCAACATCACAGAAAACCAGAGACCTGTCAAGAGAAAGACAAGAATAAAGGGACATGAGATATCATGTAGAAGAAGCTGCATAGAATGATATTTGTCCTCAAAAATGAAGTCATCCAATGCTCTAACACTATGTCATTCCTCAAGCACAAATTAGAAAATCATGTTAATATGTTAAGATGCTTATGGGTGTAAGGGAGAAGGGTATGGGTGTCAAGTTGCTTATGCTTCAAAAATATCAATGTCATCCCAGTTTACTAGTTGCTTTCAAAGTCTAACCTATCTGCGTTACAACTGAGAATCTTAGTGCCACTGCAAGTGCATTTCACGCAGGTCACAGGAGCAGAATGATCACGAAAACTCCCGATGAGGTCAAAGTTCCTGAAAAGGGAGTTAGACAAGTTAGCTATAAATGACTTTTAACTAATTGAACAAACTCAAAAGACCTAGTCAAACCTTTCCGCATCATAGAGATGAATCATGCCATCCTTTCCCCCAGAGACAAGAAAATAATGACTGTGGCGAAACTTATCAGCAGGAGTGTCACTGCTTTGCAAGCTGAAACTCAACGACAGAATTTCGCCTTCATGAGCACCCTACAAGTGTACGGATACTTGGTATAATTTGGTTTACATGGCAATGGAGTATACACTTGGAAAAGAATCATAAACAAGAAACAATACCAAACAGGAAAACTTCACCGGTCATTAAAAGAAGCAAACCACTTTAGTTAACTGCACAGCCTACAGAAATACAGGTTTACCTGGATGCATGTATAATCAGCTGTGTGTAGGTTGAATATATGCAGATTTCCCAGGAAATCACCAGCTCCCAGATACCTTCCATCTGAACTGACAGCCATTGAACGATAACCTGTAGAGGCAAAGCCTGATGCCAGAGATTCACGTTCAAAAACACCAGCCCTCGCTGTTCATATACAAAACCAAGAGCATTAACCACACAAGTGTCATATTATATATGAAGCACATTTTAGCAAAGATCAAGTATCAAAAGAGCAACTTTTTGGTATGGTGAGGAAGTATGGCACACCTAAAAGCATAGAGCCTGCTGAAAGGGAACTCAAAGATTTGTCTTTTGTTGGAATAGGAAAGCTACTGTCTGATGAGATAGATTGTAATTCAAGATCCCACACCCTGATGCTGCCATCAGCTGAGCATGTTGCAAAAGAAACTCCACCAGAACAGCCGTTAGCAGCACATGCTTTAGAGGGATCATGCATGTTTTCGCATGAGAAATTCTTGATGTCCCATATGCAGGCACTATGTGAAACTAGCACAGAGCACCTGGTGGCCTGGAAAGTATATCATCATGATTTTCAGTCTTACATATGCGACATGGTTCGCAAAGTTGAGTTCAAGCCCAAAAAAACATAAGCCATCATGGCTTATGCCATACAAAATGAAAAGAACAAGTCAAAATTGGGAAAGAACTAAAGAGTTTTAGAGAAACACCTTGTCAACATCCTGAACATCCCATATGTAAATGCTGCGATCGTCATAGATGACAACTGTAAAGGAGAAGTTACCATCAAAATCGGTTAATTTAGGAATTAATTCCTTCTACCAAAATAGCTAGTTACTTACCAAGTTTTTGCAATGATGAAAACTGACAAGCAATTGTGTTAGGCAGACTCTCCAACTGCTCATATCGATTTTTTTCAATCATTGCATGACAGTCTGCAGCACTTTCTTTACTGCATCTGGTTTCAGCATAGTATAAGCTCCCAGCATATAAAAGAGAGTTTGCAGCAAAGAGTTTAACTTGTCCATTATTGCATGCACAAGCAACCAACTTTCTGGATACTGATAGTCCAAAAGCTTTCTCAACCTGAGGTGCAAGTACAAAACAATGATGAGAAGACTATAAGGCCTTATACTTGAAAAGGTAATACATATAGCACTCAAATATCAGAAAATTTCAGGAAGTACAGAATTTCTTTTCAATGCTCTTCAATGTAATCAGTACTAATGTGGAAGAAACAACAACATATACCTGTAATTCCACAGAAGTTGCTATAGTCATCTCCGAGTTTAGAAGGCACAAAACCCCTATTAACAAAAGAAGAAATTAAGGAGCTCAAGAACATGCAAAAATATAAAGATAACATATGTATGTTAAACTTGTAACCTGCATCTGTCAGCGCATAAACATGCGAAGCTTCACCAGTGCGAATGTGATCTAGGAGACTACTCTCACGCCACGTGGAAGATGCAACAGCTATGAACGAGCATCCTTTATGATGACCAAGATTAGCCTGCTTTCCAATTGCTCCTGATGCTGTTCTAGCTTTCCTATGAGATCTGGTAGGTAATCCCAATTTCCAGAACTTCAGGTGCTTCTTTCCGGCAGTGATAAACAATCTTCCATCTGATGAGAAGCTAACAGATTCAACTGCAGAACTTGGCGTGAACCCCTTGCATTTTGTAATTAATGTCTCACTCTGGAAATCCCAAAGGCAAACATATCCATCATGAGGATATCCAACAGAAGCGAGGTGTTGGCCTGCAGTTATTAACACAATCAAGAAAAACTGAGAAATAAGATTAAGACACCGAGGCTCATCTCCCCTTCCATGTATCTTAAACAAAAACTGGTTGCTTAGGCAAAGTGCAATGACTAATTACAACAAACCATCAGGTGAAAAGGCAATGCACGCTACGCCGTGTTGATGCGCCTTCAATTCGCATGTCCGAGCCAAACTTGCTGCTTCCCATATCACTACTGCAGGATGAGGTCCTGACTGAAGCATTGCCCCATTAGTTAGTGCCAAAACGGACTTAAAAAAACTAGTCATCAGTTGAACAGAACAGTCTATGTGAACGTGTGTGTGTGTATGTAACTTTTCCTGTCATTATACATATACATGTAGCTTTTACTACCAAAAAGAAAGACAGTTATACGAGCATATAGTTTATAAGTTTGAGCAAGACAGCTAATTTATCCATGCTGCAGCTTTAACAAGCCATAGAAAGCAGAAGAGACATAATGTTGAAGTTGAAAAGACAAACAATCTGGAGACACTAGAAAGGTGAATGTAGCCTGTCCAACTCTTTCACCTCTTTAAAATGATTCTAATCTGATGATAGTAGTGCATTAATGGACAAACACTTTGCTATAGCCTCAATTGTGATGATAGTAGTGCATTAATTGACAAACACTTTGCCATGAGCCTCACTTTGATAGTAGTAGCTCATTAATGGACAAACACTTTGCTACAAGCCTATGACTACCTAAGATGGGGCAGCATTCCCAACAAACAGCAGAGGGACCGGGCCCTATCCTCAAGGGAGCACTGCAGGGTGAATTGCTGCTGCAAAGGCTAAAGCCGCACTATTAGTGCATACAAACCTAAGGATGCTAGACCAAGCTAGCACAATTGCAAGAGAAACACAATAATCTAGCATTGTGTCAATAAGGTGTTGTTCTGCTTCTTGAAGAGTCGGAATAAGCCCATGACATGGCATCCCTACAAAACTAGGAAAAGGGCCTTCTAAGTTCTAAGCCTCAATTCCCATGCATTTGAACTATATAACGAGGAGATGGACCCAATTTAAACCTTCTACACCTCATTGTGATCTATTTTGGTGCCAACTGCCATGAAGTTAATCCTTATGCCATATTACTCCAGGCTCTAGAAAGCAAGCCTGTGAGGAATTAAATAAGGGGATTCGAGAAGACACTACAATGTCATATCTACAATTTGAACCTGTAATAAAAACCCTTTGCCGCTACACTGGAATTTTTCCTTACGTCATGGACATTCAACATATTATATGTAAGAGAAAAAAACATTTTTTTTCTCTATTTGAATAGTATAATTTTTATTTGAGTAGTATAATTTTTCGACTAATGGAATTCAATTGAACCCCCTTTACTACTTAGCTTGGCCCCTGGGACTATGGCACTAGCTCACGATTGTGAAGTCTCTTAAAGGAACATGGTTGACTTTGTCATGACTAGTACAGTATACTTCCCTTAACCAGGTTCAGCCACCTCAATCTAATCTTCAGACTACAAAATGTAGTACAAAAGCACAAATCAAGAAATCCTCCTAATTTTCCATGCTTAGAAGAAAATGTAGTACAAAGTTGAGAGTAGATGTTAGGCCCAATACGGAATCCAAAGTCTATGGCCCAGATATTGTCTACCAGCTTTATCCCGTTTCATAAACTACATAATTAAGTTAATGTTAGTCCACATTGAATAAAAATTCCAAGCAGTTATACCTCTCCAGCAGCGATAAAACGTCCATCAAGTGAAATGGCAACACAGCTCAACGGCTTCGGCAATCGATCAGACACTACCAAATGCGACTGCGTGCACGAATCTACGTCATAAACCACAGCAACACAGCCCGCAATATACACACATTTCGAATTCGAAACTCCGGAAGCCGCAGCAAGTCCATTTGCATTCCCAGTTGTAAAACCGACTATTTCCTCTAACATCAGCTGCCAAAAATCAAAGAAATTGTAATAATGATCGAACTTGGAAGTACGCACAATGTGATAATGATTGTTACCTTTGAAATTTCAGGTTTTTTCTCCTTGCGACTACGTTTCATCTTCTTCGATTTTGAAAACCCTAGCGACGATGATCAACAGAGGCCCACTAAGGCGATTAAGGAGAGTGAGAGTGAGACGGGGGCGGGAAATTAGTTCAAATATAAAAAGAGATTTTGTTTTTGATTTCGGGAAGACATTGCGCTGATATCAAAAGTAATGTTCCTGTACCAAGCAGTGTTTAATATTGTTGTACGGAGTATTATTCTGCATTAATGTCATAAACTTCAAATTTTTAGAATTTATATTGTCACACCTCCTTTTTTACACACCTACCCGAATGATAGTGTATAAGGGAGTTTTTCCATTTAAAGTGACATTATTCGAAATGGAATTATTTATTTGATTTTTAGAGTCGCCACTTGGGATAAGATTGGCTTTTGGTGTCCCAAGTCACCGATTTAATTTAAATCCCAAATCGAGGAAAATTTCGACTTCCCAATTGGAGTCTGCGAACCAGAAATTCTGAATAAGGAATTCTGTTGACCCGAGGGAAGGTGTTAGGCACCCCCGGATCCCGTGGTTCTAGCACGGTCGCTTAAATTATTATAATTGGCTAAAAATCTAATTTTGTACATGTTCAAACCTATAGTGCAATTTTTATAAATTTGTTTAACCGCTTTTAATTAGTTTTTTATGGAAGTGAACGCCGTTTAAGAGCGTGTTTTTGGATCACGTCACATGAAATGCACCCGGATCCTCGACACCTCTTATTCAACGTTTTGGGATTTGGATTTGGGCCGCATGAAATGCACACCCGTATTTAAGAAAGTAAATTATTAAAAGCGCGCCTAAAGTGGCTAGCGTCTTATTAACTTTGCGGGAAGCCATGAAAATTCGCTAAATGGCATGTCCCGAATTTCTAAAATATTTTAAATAAAGCATTTAATGAGGGCCCCCGCAATTTATGCATTTTATTTGGCGAGGCTCATCTCAATTTATTATTTAAAGGCTAACCTAAAGCAAGCTAAGATTTTCTATTTGTTTGTCTCTAAAAAGGGCCTAATTAATTTATATTTATAAATTCAGGTCTCGGGTTCAAGTCCGAATTCAAACAAAAGGGGAAAAACCCTCCTAATTTGAACCCGCTACTTAACTCAAGAACCTAATTTGTTACGACATTATTTCTAACGATCTTAAAATATTTTTCACTTCCAATGATCCTCTTGGGCCTCGATGACTGGCCCAAGACTATGAACAGGCAATGAGATCCACAAAGTGCTACATCTTTCTGGAAACAAGCCCAAATGACTGACCAACATGACCACTAACCAGACGTTGAAATTTCAATTTCTCGTCACTTTTAGCTGAAAATTATCACAACAATGTTCAAACGAATAGCTTGATGGCCAGAACCCAAGGATGCTTTGTTTTCTATTTTTTAGAAATTGGGATTATTATAACTGAACGGATCAACATATATAGAGATGAACATATTCTAAAAGCCATTAAGACAGTTGAGATCATCTTGAAAGCCAATGTGAGATCATTTAAACTGTTGGATGATTCAACACTGATTTTAGATCTGTGTTCAAGCCTGGATATGGATTTGTATACTAAAAATGACGCGGTTAAAGCTTAATTCTGGCGTGGCATTGACACCTACGTGAATTATTACTAAATATTCTGTCTCAACATTAAAACTCGGATAGCTACAGCAATTGTTATGAAGCCTAGTACAGGAGCCACAACAACTGAACACCTGAATTATACTATGTGAATGACACTAACAGTCACAACAACTGAACACCTACAACATTTAAATGTTAAATACGAACATGAAGACCAGTTCACAGCTGATACAGTCCAGATATGGGATCCAATTATACAGTCTAGCTATTCAAAAACAACAGAATATCCAACTATGCTACTACACAAACTAACATGAAGGCTAGTGTACATATAAGCAACACAGAATAGAGATGAAATCACATGAGCTTGGAACTAAACACATTCCTTAAAAATTTCAGCTCCAACACAAGGTTACATCAGCAGATTCAGGTATGTACCTGGAAATTGAAATTCAATAAGAAGAGAGGAGGATCAGCAGCAGGTCAAGCAGTCAGCAAGGTCAAGTAGCAATTTAACAGCCTCAAATAAATCACAGCATCCAGTTCGAACTCCCAGCAATGAAGTACCAGCAAACAGACCCAACACTCGGCTAAATGAACTAGTTCCTATTTGAAATCAATCTAGAATTCTTTGACAAACTTCAGTAGTCGAATTTTAAGCTAACCGATGATAAATCAAACCCTACAATTTGAAATTGAATCCAAAATCTTAGTAGCACAACATTTTTTGAGTTTTCAACTTTTCTTTTGTTTTTTGTTTTGTTGTTGTTATTTTTTTTTTGGTTTTGGTTTTTGAAGATCTAGATCTAGAGAATTTTTGAATTTGAAGTTCAACTTTGGGCTGATGAAGACTTGTGAAAGTGGGGGAATTTTCAGAGTTTCCAAAATTTCTAGAAAACTTTTAGGGTTTTTTCAGATTTTCCCAAACTCTTCCCCTTTTGCAAGGCAGGGTGTACTGCCTTTTATAGGCTAACATTAGGGCACCTCTACAGATTTGTTTTGCACCTTAGCCCCTCATTTTTGACTTGTTTATCAAGTTAGCAAACCGAAAATTAATTAAAGGCCCTTGCTAGAAACTTCTAGGGATTTCCCAGGCAGTTAGGGAAAGATTCCCTTAACTCCATTTCCTAACTTACCCTTAGGCAGCCTGTTATTTACCTTCTACCCCTTCCCCTGAGTCCCCTCTAGTTCTGAGATTGACAAATAAACCCTAAACCTCTTAAAATATGACAAACAGGATTAATCCAACACTAGGGCTTCCAACGGATCAAACTACGAACAATTCTTAAAAAAGAATGCCGAAAATCAAATGGAAAACAAATTGAAATATGAACCAAACAAATAGACACTGAAATAAAAAATCATGAACTGAAATCATGGATTAAAAAACACGAACTAAAACAACTAGAAATTGAAACTAAAGAAGAACAAAATTATGAACTGAAATCAAACTAAATCAAAATTAACTCCAACAAAACAAAAATAAATAAGAATTAAACTAAAATAATAAGAACAAATACAGAATTAAAGAAACAGAATCAATTTGAAAAGAAACTTACTGATTTTGTTCTTCCGTGGGTTGAATTCGAATTGAACCTCCCAATAATATTATATGTTTGTTTTTATTAAAAAAAACAAACACATAATGTTATTTGGAAGTCAACTCGAGACCTGGTAAAAATTGTTTAAGAAAATCCAATAGTGTTCGAAACCCTAGATCTAAAATTGAAGAAATTTCGTTGAGTTTTGAACAGTTTTGGTTTGGGATTAAAGATGAGGAGGGTTAGGAGATTGTACGGTGTTAATTTGGACGAGTTTTGGGGAAGGTAGGGTTTGGCCGGATTTTCGATCTAAAATTCGAGCAAATCGGCTAAGAATTGAAAGAAACAGTTTTGGGGGTTGGAAAGAGGAGGGAACGGGGAGCTTGTGGTGAAATTTTAGGGTCGTTTGGGGCTTCGCCGCCGCCGGCGGACGGCGGAGATACGGCAAGGGGACGATGGTGTTACACCGGCTTTACAGGGGGAGGGGTTGGTACGAGGATGATGGAATGGTCTCTAGGGTTAGGGAGTTATTTGGACACTTTTATTTTAATTCAAGATTCAATTCAGGCCGTTAGATTTGAGGGGATGGACGGTCATGATCCATTGACACCAAAACGATGTCGTTTTGGGCGTCTCTGGACCGGATCAGGGGTTGGTTGGACCGGACTGGGTGATAAAATTGGGCCTGGGTAGGGTTTAGATGAACCGAGGGATTTGGGCTTGGCTTTTTAGAGATTGGACAAGGTCCAAAAATCTGAAACAAAAGACCCTATTTAATTTCCTTTTCTTTTTAATTTTCCAATTTCTTTTAATCCCTTTTCTATTTATTATTATTATTTTTATTTTTTATTTTTTTTGTAATAATAGAACTAAAATTAAACCTAAAAGATTAAGCTAATCTACCTAATTATATTAAGCTAGAATTAATAATCAAAACTATTAGTAAAATACCAATTTAAAGAAAACTAATAAAATTCAAAACTAAAATTTAAAACCAAGCAACACATCAATTTTTGATTTTTGTATTTTTGTAAAACCCTAATTACTAATTAATCTAAAAATGTGAAATTAAGTCCTAAATGACAATGCAATGCGTATTTNTGAATTATGCTAATGCACACATAAAAAAATGACAATAAGCACGAAATTATACAATTAATCCTAAAAAAAAATCCTAATTCTAAGGAATTTTGTAGGAGTAGTTTAAACATGGCAAAAATCACGTGCTCACATATATCATTGTTCAAATTTAAATTTAAAGTAATATATTCTCTTACTAAACTAATTAATTAACATCTCAAAAATAATTCGAAACATAATTTTGTGCATATGGGCTCAGCGTTATAATTCGAAAGAAATTCAGCATTAGCCTGATTTACAATTTTTTACTAAAAATTATCCATTTCATAATCGAGACTTAATTACTTTTTTAGCGAAAATATAATCTAGACAAAAATACTTTTGTTAAAAGCCAAAAAAAATTTAGCATGCTATACTGCAATTTGAATTTTTTACATTTGAAATAATGTGCTAGAACTCATAATATGCAGGAATTCCAATATAATATGCTGGAGTTTTGTAAGCAAGTATTCCAAAAAACTTTATCTTCTCTCTGAAGGCGCACGTTAAGCAGGATCGCTAATGTACGCTAACAACCATGAACAACCATCAACGACAAGCTTCGATGACGAAAAGCTCTACAGAATAAACTGAGGGATCGACTAATCGATTGGTAACACCAGAATCTGGAATTGAACAACAATTAGGTCCTCGACAACTTATCAGTTGGTTGCCGGGGACGGGAAGTGCACCAACAGTCATGCAAACAACAGCGATAAATGATTCTCAACCACCGGTAAGGGGAATTACTACAATTCCACCAGAAACCTCAATCCCACCGAAATTAGGAACGACAACTGCAGCGTGCAAACTGACCTACCTAGTAGGATTACCAGCTAAATCTATGGCAGAGGTGGTCAAGGGCAACCGAATGAAGGACCAAGGAATGCAATTGAAGTTATACCCACTGGTGATCAAGGATGGAGTGAAACTGGTTGAATTGAACCAAAATGAAGTGGAGCGCCAATGTCAGAAATGGAATTCAGTGGCTACACCGAAGGTACTATTACATGGCGATGGCTATTTTATCTTTAAATTTGAATCTATAGAGGATAAGAACATGATTATCCAAAATGGCCCGTATACATTCAATAACAGACCCATGATTTTGAAAGATTGGACTCCAGACTTTAACATAAGAAATGAATCTCTGCGTCTTGTTCCTATATGGGTGATTGTCCCAGGCTTACCAATACAATTTTGGGCTGAGGAAAATCTAGGGAGGCTAGTGAGCTACATTGAACAACCTTTGTGCACTGATAAGCTCACAGCTCATTATGATAGAGTCTCTTATGCTAGAGTGCTCATAGAGGTTGATGTCACTCAACCTCTACCTGATGTTCTCCCTGTTATTATGGCGGACGGTAACATTTGGAATCAAGATGTAGAATACGAGTTGAAGCCTATGTTCTGTCAAGAATGCAACCAATTTGGCCACACGACTGAAAAATACCGAAGAAAACAACCACAGGTGCAGCCAGAAAAGAATCAGAATAAGAAAAAGAAGAAGGAGAAATGGGAATGGAAGACAAAGGCGGTAGAGCCAAGTGATACAGTTGAAACAACTTCAGTAGCCCCTGAAAACACTAAGTCTCCTGAGATACCTTCAGTTGATAAAACAGCAGAAGAAACACAGGAGGTTCAGATACAAATACATCTATCAAACAGAGGAAAACAAGTTGTCGTTCATCATCGTTCAAAGAAAAAAGGTGGACATCACATTGACATACAGGATATTGCTAGGAGAAATCAATTTGCTCCACTAAGGATACTTGAGAGAGCACAACCTGAGCAAGACCAAACTATCATAAGGGTAGAGCAATTGGTAAATAAAGGAATCAAGGCAATCAAGACACCTCCACCATGATCTTCAACACTTGGAACATTAGGGGGCTAAATAAGCCCCACAAACAAAAAGAGTTTAAATTTTTTTTGCTTAACAATAAGATAGATATGGTGGGATGCTTTGAAACCAAAGTGAAAAAGTCAAAGGCTGCAGTGACACAAAACAAGTTTGGAGCAGGATGGAAATTTGTAGATAACTATTCCTCAGCACCAAAGGGAAGAATCTGGATTGGATGGAAGTCAGTAAATGTTACAGTTTCAGTGCTTCAATCCTCTGGCCAGCTCATCCACTGTCATATTCAAGATAGAAATACAATCTACTGTTATGGAACCTTTGTTTATGGATTACATACCACTGCAGAAAGGAAGCCTCTGTGGGATCATCTTAAGGCCATCTATGTGAATCTAAGTGGCCCATGGATCATTCTAGGAGATTTCAACAGTATACTATCAGCGGGGGATAGGATTAATGGAGCTCCAGTTCATCAACATGAATTGATAGACTTCCAACAATGTATTGAGGATATTGGAGTATGGAAAATCACCAAACAAGATTGTCAATTCTCTTGGAGCAATAAAAGAGATGTAGATGAGAGAATATACAGCCACATTGACTGGGCCTTTGGTAACTCTGATTGGTTCCAGACATATGCTGGTGTTGAAGCTGTGTACTTGCTTCCAAGAGATTCAGATCACTCCCCAATTATGCTGAATACAGTAGTAAGCAGTTCTAAAGTCAGGAGACCTTTTAGACCCTAACACTGCTCCTGCTACAGGAAAATTATAGAGAAACAGTCAGAACAGTTTGGACACAACAAATTCAGGGCCACACTATGTTTAAAATATGCAAGAAGCTGAAGATGCTGAAAATCCAAATGAGGAACATTCACAAAGAATTTTCTTCCATTGGTAGCAAACTAGAGAGCTTGAGGAAGAAGCTGGGGGTTGTTCAAAGGGCCTTAAATGAGGATCACTTCAATCCAGCACTCATAGAGGAGGAAAAACTGACACTCACGCTGATTGAAAAATGGGATGCAATACAGGAAAGAGTACTTAGGCAAAGATCAAAAGCTATATGGATTGCACAGGGGGACTCAAACTCCAAGTACTTCCATTCCTACCTAAAAGCTAGACAAGCAAGGAACAAAGTATCTTGCATCTACAATGAGCAAAAAAATACCAGACTAACTGAACTAGACCAGATTCGGAATAAGTTTATCAGCTTTTTCAAGAAGCTAATGGGTGAAGCAGCTCCTACATTACTGGGTTGGATATCAACATAGCTAGGGATGGCCCTACTTTGACCCTAGCCCAACAACAAACAATGTTGATCCCTGTGACAAAAGAAGAAGTCCTGCAACCAGTAATGGAGCTCCTTGATGATAAAGCACCAGGACTATATGGTTACCCGGCTGAATTTTATAAGACATTCTGGTCAATTATAGGGGAGGAAGTGACAGAAGCTATGCAACAATTCTTTGAAACATGCAAGATGCTCAAAGAAATAAACTGTACCACTGTCACCCTGATCCCTAAGGTAGATCACCCAACATATGTTAAAGAATTCAGGCCAATCACATGTTGCTCTACTCTATACAAGATCATTGCTAGGAAAAGCAGTAGTGGATTATCTTGTTGGACCAGCTCAATTTGCCTTCATAGAGGGGAGGAACATTTTAGACAATGCCATACTTGCACATGAACTGGTGAAGGATACACAAGAAAATCAATGTCTCCAAGATACATTATAAAGGTTGACATAAGAAAAGCCTATGACTCGGTAGAATGGAGTTTCCTGAAGCAACTACTGATTGAATTTTGGATTCCTCATAAGGTGGTGTGTCTGATCATGGAGTGTGTAACCACAATAAGCTATACATTGCTGATTAATCGTGGTATAACAGCTAGATTCCCAGCAAAGAAAGGTCTACGCCAAGGGCATCCTATGTCACCGTATCTCTTTGTGCTTGTGATGGAATACCTAAATAGAGCATTAAAGCAGTTACAAAGTACTCCAGACTTCAATTATCATCCTAAATGCTCTAAGAAACACATCACTCATATCTGTTTTGCTGATGACCTGCTCCTGTGTTGCAGAGCAGACAGAATTTTAGTGCAACTCATGATGAAGCACTTTGAACACTTCTCACCTATTTCAAGGCTTAAAGCTAATATGGAGAAGAGTTCCCTGTACATTGATAGTGTCAAGACTGAATTCAGGCAACAACTCTTGGTTGAGCTCCATTTCTCTCATGGCAGCCTTCCCTTCAAATACTTAGGAGTACCATTATTTGCTACAAAACTGACTATCAACCAGTGTATGCCTTTGGTGGAAAAGATTGTGGCAAGGGTCAGATGTTGGTCTTCAAAGATTTTATCATATGTAGGAAGACTCCAATTGATAAAAAGTGTTTTTTTGGATTCAAACCTACTGGGCTCAGATCTTCCCACTCCCAAAAAAAGTAGTTAAACTAGTCACAGCAGTTTGCAGGAATTTCCTCTAGCATGGTACAAAGTAGAATGCTAACAGGGCACCCATTGCCTGGGAAACAATATGCCAACAAAGATCTACTGGTGGACTGAATATACTCAACTTCACCCTGTGGAATAGAGCTATAATATTGAAGCTGTTGTGGGCAATCTCTCAGAAAAAAGGATACACTTTGGGTCCTCTGGATTCAATACATAAAAGGAAAAGACTTAAAGGAAATGAAAACACCAAGCCATCAAAGCATGGTGGTTAGAAAGATATTTGAGGCTAGATAATGGCTAGCACCTAACATGCTGTGATGACCCGAAAGGTCATCTTGTGTTTTAGAACCCAATTCGGGGTTCTGAGGCCTTTAAGACCTCATTTTATTTCTCCTCAATTTGGTGCACAGTCCAAGCGCGTTTCCAGAAAGCCTTTATGTGGAAATTTGAGAAAATAATAATTTTTGCCTTTAAAAGTTAATTTTAGTTGACTTCGATCAATATTTTGAGTAAATGGACCCGAACCCGTGTTTTGACGATCCCGGAGGGTTGGTAGTAAAATATGGGACCTGGGCGTATGCCCGGAATCGGATTCGGAGGTCCCTAGCCCGAGTAATGAATTTTTGTTAAAACTTGTAAACTGAAAAATCTAAGGATTTAAAGAAATTTATTAATGTTTGATTTCGTTGGTATCGGGCCCGTATTTTGGTTCCGGAGCCCGGTACAAGTTCAATATAATATTTAAGTCATGTCTGTGATATTTGGTGAAAAACGGAGTTGATTTGACGTAATTCGGGCATCTGGTTGTGAAAATAGGAATTTCAAGTGTTCTTGAGAATTTCATGTATTTTAGTGTTAAATCCGTAGTTTTAGATTTTATTTTGGCGATTTGATCGCACAAGCAATTTCGTATGATGTTCTAAGACTTGTGTGCATGATTGGTTTGGAGCCTCGAGGGCTCGGGTGAGTTTCGGATAGGCTACGGGATGTCTAGACTTAGAAAAATCTGGCGTTGGACAGTTGCAGAGTTACAGGTCTCGAATCTTGGAAGTGCGGCCGCGGTGGGAAATTCGCGGACCGCGATAGAAGAACGCGGCCGCGGTGGGAACTTCGCTGACAGCGGTGGAGATTTTGCGGCCGCGCTGTGGATTTCGCGAACCGCGTAGTGAGGATCAGAGGGTGCTATATAAACATGATTTTTCATTCATTCTTCAATTTTTCAAACCCTAAAACATAAGAGGCGATTTTTCAAACCCTTCTTCATCACCAAATCATAAGTAAGTGATTCTTAACTCATTTCTTTCACTCTTTTACTTCTTTTTACAAGATTTTATCCTAGAATCTAGGGTTTCATGGTGGAATTAGGGATTTTTGTGTAGAACTTAGAAATTTCAAAATTTGGGGATTTAGACCTCAAATTGAGGTTGGATGCCAAAACCAATTGTATATCCGGGCTCGAGGGTGAATGGGTAATCGGGTTTTGGTATGAATTTCGAGTTTGGACCAAGCAGGCCTGGATGTTGACTTTTTTTCAAAAATGGCCTAAATTGAATTTCTTGCTATCATGGGTAGTTCCTAAGGCTTAAATTGAATTGTTTGGTTGGTAATTTTCTAGATTCTATTGGTCCGGAGGCTTGTGTGAAGGGAAAAGCTGTGATTGAGCTTTGAGTGTCCCGCGGAGGCGAGGTAAGTGTTGGGTCTAACCCTGGCTTGAGGGATTAGGTATTACTTGTCTATTTGCAATGTGTTTTGATATTGAGAACAACATATAGGTAAGGTGACGAGTACTTTTGTGTTGATGTCGAGTCATAGCATGCGAGTTAGTCTTATTCTTGTAACTGTTGTACTCATTGATCATATATCTCATGTTTAGACTTGTTATTCCATGTGTTGAGCAACTCTTATCATGTTCTATGGAATTTGGTACTGATTGAGTATTAACTCAGAGTTGAGGCTGGTATTGTGAAATCAAATGTTGAAGTAAGACTGGTTCCTGATATTTCTATCTCCCTGTTGTTATTGTTCATTGTTGTGGTGAGGGAGAGAGTTAAAGCACGAAGGGTGATGCCGTGCAATATTTTGTGAGTGAGTGATAATGCACGAAGGGTGATGCCGTACCATATTCTTTGAGTGATAATGCACAAGGGTGATGTCGTGCCATATCCTGTGAGTGATAATGCACGAAGGGTGATGCCGTGCCATGTTATGAGAGAGTTAATGCATGAAGGGTGATGCCCTGCCGTTTCTATTGTTTCTTACGGTGAGGGCGAGAGTAAAAGCATGAAAGGTGATGCCGTGCACTTGTTTGCTATGTTATTACTTTCGTTGGTCAAAGCATGTTATTTACTGCAATTCTTTACAGTTCTCGTTACTATCTGCTCAAATTGCTATTTGTTGTTATTTTCTCGTATATGATTTAACTGCACAGGTTCGTGTCATTGTCGTGTCCTAGCCTCGTCACTACTTCGTCGGGGTTAGGCTCGCACTTACCAGTACATGGGGTCGGTTGTACTGATACTGCACTCTGCACTTTCTGTGCAGATTTTGGTACTGGACCATGTTGACCCGAGTTGAGGTGCTGCCTTCAGTCCTACAGGAGACCCAAGGCAGATCTGTCGGCGTTCGCAGACCCTACAGTCCCCTTCCAGTTATTCCAGTTCACTGTTTTTACTTTAATTCAGAGACAGTTGTATTTTCTTTCAGCCAGTACTTGTAGTGACTCTTAGAAGTTCGTGGATTGTGACACCAGATTTTGGGTAGTCGTATATTAGCACTTGGATTATTATGAGATTCCGCACTCCTTTAATTTGTCTTGTTTTAAATTCCTGCTATTTATTGAATTGGTTAGTGTTAGCGTATTTAATTCTCTATCTGTTGGCATGCCTAGAATTCTGAAAGGTTAGGCGCCATCACGATCCCGAGGGTGGAAAACCCGGGTCGTGACACATGGATAGAATACAAACTTATGCAACAGATGCCAAATTCAGCATCTAGAAAGCTTATATGTGCAGTCTTCCTCAATACCCTAAAGTCTATTGGAAATGCTTGATTCTCAATAGAGGCATGATACCAAAACATCAATTCATTCTATGGATGGCTCTTCAAAAAAGGCTGGCAACAGCAGACATAATACAAAAGTGGGAAATACACATGCAAAGTGAGTGTGTACTATGCTCAACAGATGTAGAGGAAACACTCACGCACCTGTTCTTTGAATGCAGCTACTCCAAGACCATATGGCGGTAACTACTTCAATGGACAGAAATGCAAAGGCAAGTGAGATCATGGAATGAGGAACTAGCTTGGCTGATAAGCATAACAAGAAGCAAGCATCCAAGAGCAGCCATCATTGCCTTCATATTTGCAGCCACAGTCTATCATGTTTGGATGAAAGAAACAGTAGAAGATTTTAACAACTAAAGAGAACAACTACAGACAGACTGAAAGAAATAGCTCTACAATCGCATATTGTAGGAGAAAGAT
Organism: Nicotiana attenuata; assembly: GCF_001879085.1. Taxonomy (NCBI): domain Eukaryota; kingdom Viridiplantae; phylum Streptophyta; class Magnoliopsida; order Solanales; family Solanaceae; genus Nicotiana; species Nicotiana attenuata. The sequence continues at coordinate 163,886 of NW_017670854.1, forward strand.
GTTCCAAATGGCAGAATGAATTAGATAAATTAAGAGGTTATCCAGACTAGGATACTTGTTTCTACAACTAATACCCTTCCTAGAAGGTGAGCAGTTATAGAGCAATAGCTAGTATAGCGAGAGTTTTCATAGTTATTATTGTATGATCCTGTCTCTAGAGTCCAATGAGCAAGTGTGCTTATAAATAATTATACTTGGTTGAATAAAGTTTTCCATTTAACCAAAAAAAAAAAAAAAGCAAGTATTCCAAAATCCAACATATTATGCTGGATTTTTTTCGTGTTTCAGCTAAAGGTATTTTTATTCTGATTTTATTTTCGCGTTATATAATGACAATTTTTAATTACTTATAATTATTTTTATTTACGAGTCCAAAAATTGGCACTACTAAAAAAACAATATTCCGACTAAAAAAGTTTTCGACCGGAAAAGTAGTCGGAAATTTTCGACTGTTTTGGTCGAAAATGTTAAGAAAAAAAGATATTATAGTTTTCTTAATAATTCTGAACATTTTTTCGACTAAACAGGTAGTAACATTTGGCGCAAAAATCCAAGAATTTTAATTCCGACCGAAACGATCGGAAAACAAAAGTCAACTTTTTGCTTTGACTGTTTGCGACCAAATCTGATGCAAGCCGCTTTAAAAGAATGTCTGGCTGTTTGAACAGCCTTTTGACCTTATTTGCGGCTGAATCAGTCGAAATTTGAAATATTTAAATTTCAATTTCCGACTGAGTCGGTCGGAAACCTTTTAATATCACCCCCCCATCGGCCCTTTTTCTATTTCCCCCTATTTTTCTTTCTCTCTCACACTCAAACCTCCCCCACCCAGCCCGCTGCCGAACCGAAAACCCTGCCGTAGCAGCAGCACCGGTGACCCTCCTCTACGATATCTCTCTCTCACCGGCAGTCAAGTACGCATTTCCCTCCATCCTTTGCTTTTTAAATTTATTTTTCAAATACACTGAATTTTCCCATTTTGTTGTATGTTTGATTTATAAAAAATAATTATTTTTAGCTAAATTAAACTTACGACTATTGGTAGTAGTTTATATGTTGGTAATATAAAAGTGCCCTTTGAGAAGATTGTGGGAATGAATAGTGGTGACCCTAGCTAATACTTTTGACAGAAAATTCAACAATTGAAACAATTAGTATCGCCATTCCCAAGTATTGAATCTTAATTGAAACAAGGTACAATTTAACAAGATATATTTCAAGGAGTTTCTTGATGCATATTATGAGTTAACCTTACCAATTTGGGGATAATATTACTAACTAATTTTGCTAACCAATTTGTGGAGTTTTTATATTTCTTTTAGGAACAAGATATATGCATAATATAATTAATGAGATAGTGGAGTTTTTTATTGAGTTCTTTGTTGTTTTTAGTTTAAAATTCTTTTATTGTAAATAGAAGAAAGCTCAAAGGGAAAGAAAAAGGTTAAGAAATAAGATGAATAACTCATCCAGATTGGTAAGAACTTTACTTAAAATGAAAGACATTGACACAATTATGTCAAATGTTGTGCTTTCCATTATTAACAAGCAACGAAACTGTCACGACCCCAACCCCGGTCGTGATGGCGCCAAACACATTGCTAGGCAAGCCCGACCAAGTAACACTCACAACCCCTTTGCTTAGAGATCATTACCAATTACCAGAGTTAATTACCAATTCAACATCAATAGAAGTCTGAAACAGTAGATAAAATATGCGGAAAACCATAACAATATCTCTACAATAGCCCACCGATCCGGTGTCACAAGTCAAGAGCCTCTATTACAGGTTTTAAGCAACCTAATACTGAAACAGTCTAAGAATAATGAAAAGTAAAGGATAGAAGGAGAAATCGGGTCTGCGGACGCCTTGCAGCTACCTTGATGACTCCGGTGAATGATGAACAGCAGGAGAACTCTCGCTAAGCCTCGGGAACACCTGGATCTGCACACAAGGTGCAGGGAGTAATGTGAGTACTCTGACCCAGTGAGTAATAATCATAAATAATGGCTGACAGTATGAAAACACAAAAAGGCACTATGCAGTTCTATATCAAAGCGGTAAATCAACTTAAAGCAGTAAAATAATGAAGAAATCAAGTGAAATTTCTTTAAATCAGGGATTTAACAAATATAATTCCGCTCCTCGAGCTCAGTATCCATTAATTAGTACTTAACATCAGCACTCAATCCATACATCTCACAAAATAACCGAAATCAAAATAACCGCTGCGGCGTGCAGCCCGATCCGAACATCGCTGTGGCGCACAGCCCGATCCATATAATTAGTCGACTGAGCTCACTGGGGGTGTGCAGACTCCGGGAGGGGCTCCTACAGCCCAAGTGATATATTGCTGCGGCGCGGCCCGATCCACATAAACATTCGCTACGACGTGCAGCCCGATCCATATAAGTATTTGCTGCGGCGTGCAGCCCAATCCATAACATGTATAGTATCCTCACTGTTGGGTTCTCAACCCCTCTCAATCATTATACTCACAGCCTCTCGGGCACAATAATATAGGGTCGGGATCTCAGTCCACATATTTCTCTCATTTAGGATAAGCATTTATAAAATCGGTTCACATTGTTTAAGCAATTAGAAACATGACTGAGGATATGATTTTTAACAAGTAACGTGAGGAAAATCAGTCAAAATGCCCTTAAGGGTTCTACAGATCGGCACAAGGCCCCAAACATGGCAATTAGCCCAAATCATAATGATATTAAATAAGTCTCAGTCAAAAGTGCGGTAAAACATCAATCGGGATGGACCAAGTCACAATCCCCAGTAGCAATGGACCCCACGCTCATCATACAACGCGTGCCTCAACTCAATACAACACTACGTTGTGCAAATCCGGGGTTTCAAACCCTCAGGACATAATCTACAATCATTACTCACCTCAAACCGGCCAAAGCTCTAGCTCGCTATGCCCTTGCCTCTCAAATCGGCCTCCTCGCACGTCGAATCTGACCAAAACCAGAACGAATACGTCGCAATATGCTAAGGGAACAAAACCCAAGCGAAAACAATCGAAAAATATCAAAAATCCCGAAATTGGCAAAATCCGAGCCCCGGGCCCACTTCCCGAAACTCAGAAATTTTCACACCAACGGGTTCCTTATCTCGCCACGAGTCCATTCATATCAAAAGTTCTCAAATCCGACCTCAGATGACCCCTCAAATCCCAATTTAAAATTTCAAAATCCCAAGCCCTAGTTCTTCCCTTTTTGGTTAAATTTTCCATGAAATTCTAGGTTAATTTCACAATAGAATCACGTTTTTAGTTCATAAAACTTACCTCCAATCAATCCTCCTCGAATCCCTCTTCAATTTCTCCCAAAGAGCTCTCAAAATACCCAACAATGGAGGAAAAATGACTTAAGCTCGCGGATGAAATGTTTAAAAACCTTCTGCCCAGCTACTGACTTTCCTTCTATGTGATCGCGGCCCCGGCTCGCGATCGTGAAGGGCAAATTTTCCAAGACCCCAAAATGCTCTATGGAAACGCGGCCTTAGCCCCGCGAACACGATACTGCCTTTCTCCACACTATGCGAACGCGAACCCCAAGTCGCGAACGCGAAGAAGAATCTTACCTGGACCCCTCACGCGCCAAAATCCTCTATGCGATCGCAACAGCCATCACGCGATTGCGAAGCACCTTCTTCTTGCCTTACGCGAACGCGAGGCCTTAATCGCAAACGCGAAGGCCAAATTACAGACCAATCCAATTCCTTGTATGCGATCGCGAGGAACCTCCCGCGATCACGAAGACCAAAAATCTTCTGCAATAACTGCTGTATTTTCTGCAATTTCCCTAAGTCTCAAAACTTTCGTTAGCCATCTGAAACTCATCCGGGGCCCCCGGGACCTCAACCAAAAGCACCAACGCATCCCAAAACATCATTCAAACTTGTTCCAATCATCAAAACACCTCAAACAACACCAAAACCATCAATTCACATCGAATTCAAGCCTAAGTTTTCCAAAAACTTCCGAAACTCGCTTTTGATAAAAAACCCAACCAAATCACCTCTGAATGACCTGAAATTTTGCACACACAGCCCAAATCACATAAGCTACAGCAACTCTCGGAATTCCATTCCGACCCTCGGATCAAAATCTCACCTATCAACCGGAAATCGCCAAAATACTAACTTCGCCAATTCAAGCCTAATTCTACACCGGACCTCCAAAACCACTTCCGATCACACTCCTAAGTCACAAATCATCCCCCGAAGCTAACCGAACCATCGGAAATCACATCCGAGCCCTCTAACACATAAGTCAATATCCGGTTGACTTTTCCAAACTAAGCCTTCCTTAAAGAGACTAAGTGTCTCAATTCCTACCACAACCTCTCCAACCCAACTCGATCACATAAGACAGGGATAATGAAGCATAAAGAAGCAGAAAAAAATTGGGGAAATGGAGCGGTAACTCATGAGACGACTGGTCGGGTCGTCACATCCTCCCCAAGTTAAACAAACGCTCGTCCTCGAGCGAGTCAAGAAACATACATGGAGCCTCAAACAGGTGAGGATATCTGCTCCGCATCTCCCGCTCGGTCTCCCAGGTAGCCTCCTCCACGGGCTGACCTCTCCACTGCACATTCACTGAAGCTATATCTTTTGACCTCAACTTCCGAACCTGAGGACCCAAAATAGCTACTGGCTCCACATCAAAGGTCAAATCATCATCCAACTGAACCGTGCTGAAGTCCAGAACATGAGACGGGTCCCCAACATACTTCCGGAGCATAGAAACATGAAATACCGGATGCACGCTCGACAAGCTGGGTGGAAAAGCAAGCATATAAGCCACCTCCCCAATCCTTCTAAGTACCTCAAAAGGCCCAATGAACCGCGGACTCAACTTCCCTTTCTTTCCAAATCTCATAACACCCTTCATGGGCGAAACCTTCAGCAAAACCTTCTCACCAACCATGTAGGACACATCTCGAACCTTCCGGTCCGCATAACTCTTCTGACACGACTGCGCTGTACGAAGCCTCTCCTGAATCACCTTCACCTTCTCTAAGGCATCCTGAACCAAATCTGTCCCCAACAGTCTAGCCTCGCCGGGCTCGAACCAACCGACTGGAGATCTACACCGTCTCCCATACAACGCCTCATACGGAGCCATCTGAATACTCGACTGGTAGCTGTTGTTGTAGGCAAACTCTGCAAGCGGCAAAAACTCATCCCATGAACCTCCAAAATCAATGATGCAAGCACGCAACATGTCCTCCAATATCTGAATAGTACGCTCAGACTGTTTGTCCGTCTGAGGATGAAATGCTGTGCTCAACTCCACCTGAGTACCCAACTCTCTCTGCACGGCTCTCCAAAACTGCGAAGTAAACTGAGTACCTCTATCTGAGATGATGGAAACCGGAACACCATGCAACCGAACAATCTCCCAGATATAAATCCCTGCCAGCCGCTCTGAAGAATAGGTAGTCACACAGGAATGAAGTGTGCGGACTTGGTCAGCCGATCCACAATCACCCAAATAGCGTCAAATTTCTTCAAAGTTCGAGGAAGTCCAACAACAAAGTCCATAGTGATCCTCTCCCACTTCCACTCGGGAATATCCATCTGCTGAAGCAAGCCACCCGGTCTCTGATGCTCATATTTCACCTGCTGACAATTGAGACACCGAGCTACAAATCCCACAATATCTTTCTTCATTCTTCTCCACCAATAGTGCTGCCTCAAGTCCTGATACATCTTCGCGGCACCCGATGAATAGAATACCGCGAGCTATGGGCCTCCTCCAGAATCAACTCCCTAAGCCCATCCACATTGGGCACACAGATCCGGCCCTGTATCCTCAACACACCATCATCACCGATGGTCACATCTCTTGCATCATCATGCTGAACTCTGTCCTTAAGGACAAGCAAATGCGGGTCATCATACTGGCGCTCTCTGATGCGATCATATAAGGAAGACCGAGAGACTACACAAGCCAACACCCGACTAGGCTCCGAAAATATCTAGTCTCACAAACCGATTGGCCAAGGCCTGAACATCAACTGCAAGGGGTCTCTCCCCAACTGGAATATATGCCAAACTCCCTATACTCACTGCCTTTCGGCTCAAAGCATCGGCCACGACATTGGCCTTTCCCGGATGATACAGAATAGTAATATCATAATCTTTAAGCAACTCTAGCCATCTCCGCTGCCTCAAATTAAGATCCTTTTGCTTGAACAAATGCTGAAGGTTGCGATGATCAGTGAATACCTCACAAGATACGCCATACAAGTAATGCCTCCAAATCTTCAACGCATGAACTATGGCAGCCAACTCCAATTCATGAACAGGGTAGTTCTTCTCATGGGGCTTCAACTGACGAGAAGCATAGGCAATAACTCTACCCTCCTGCATCAACACACAACCAATCCCAACTCTCGAAACATCATAATATACGGTATATGAACCTGAAGCTGATGGCAAAACCAACACTGGAGCTGTGGTCAAAGCTGTCTTGAGCTTCTAAAAGCTCTCCTCACACTGATCCGACCATACAAATGGAGCACCCTTCTGAGTCAACTTGGTCAAGGGCGATGCAATGGAGGAAAATCCCTGAACAAACCGGTGATAAGATCCTGCCAACCCAAGAAAACTACGAATCTTTGTGGCTGAGGACGGTCTAGGCCAACTCTGAACCACCTCTATCTTCTTCGGATCAACCTGAATGCCCTCGCTGGACACCACGTGCCCCAAGAAAGCCACTGAACCGAGCCAAAACTCACACTTGGAGAACTTTGCATAAAGCTTCTCCTCCCTCAATCTCTGTAACACCACTCGCAAATGCTCCGCATGCTCCTCCTGACTACGCGAGTACACCAGAATATCATCAATGAATACAATAACGAACGAATCCAGATAAGGCCGGAATACATTGTTCATCAAATGCATGAACGCGCTGGGGCATTGGTCAGCCCGAAAGACATGACAAGAAACTCATAGTGACCATATCTAGTCCTGAAAGCAGTCTTAGGAATATCTGAATCCCTGATCTTCAACTGGTGATAGCCCGAACGAAGATCAATCTTAGAGAACACCCTCGCTCCCTGAAGCTGGTCAAATAAATCATCAATACGAGGTTGGGGATACTTGTTCTTAATTGTTACCTTGTTCAATTGCCTGTAATCAATGCACATTCTCATTGTGCCATCCTTTTTCTTCACAAACAGAACCGGCGCACCCCATGGTGACACACTAGGCCGAATGAACCCCTTATCTAGGAGTTCCTGAAGCTGCTCCTTCAACTCTTTCAACTCTGCTGGTGCCATACGATATGGCAGAATGGAAATGGGCTGAGTGCCCGGCACCAGGTCAATACCAAAATCAATATCCCTGTCCGGTGGCATGCCCGGCAGGTCTGCAGGAAATACATCGGGAAAATCCCTCACAACTGGAACAGAATCAATACTAGGAGTCTCATCTCCAACATCCCGCACAAAAGCTAGATATGACAGACAACCCTTTCCAACCATACGCTGGGCTTTCAAGAAATAAATCACTCTGCTAGGAACATAATCAGTCACACCACGCCACTCGATCCTCGGTACACTCGGCATAGCCAAAGTGACTGTCTTAGCATGGCAGTCTAAAATAGCATGACACGGAGATAACCAATCCATGCCCAAAATAACATCAAAGTCCACCATGCTCAATAGCAATAGATCAACTCGGGTCTCCAGACCCCCAATAGTCACAACACATGAACGGTACACACGGTCTACAACAACAGTATCGCCCATCGGGGTAGACACATAAACAGGTAAAGCAAGAAACTCCCGAGGCGTACCCAAATAACGAGCAAAATATGAAGACACATATGAATAGGTGGAACCGGGATCAAATAATACAGAGGCATCTCTGTGGCAGACTGAAATAATACCTGTAATGACAGCATCTGAACCAATGGCATCTGTCCTGCCTGGAATAGCATAAAAACGAGCCTGGCCACCGCCTGATCGACCTCCCCCTCTGGGGCGACCCCTGGCTGCCTGACCTCCACCCCTAGCTGGCTGGGCGGGTGGTGAAGTAGTTGGAGCAGAAGTCGAGGGCTGACCCCTCTGCTGATCCTGACCATCACGAAGTCGAGGACACTGCCTCCTCATATGCCCAAATTCTCCGCACTCATAACAACTACCCGGTGCTGGACATGGGTACTGAAGGAACCCCTGGCACCAGAATGACCAGTAGAAGGACCTGCCATGGAAGAACCCTGGACTGATGGGGCACGAGATGAACTCTGAGCTGGGAGGGCGCTGAGTGATGACTGGCCCTGTTGAGACCCATGATAACCACGACCTGAAGATGCCCCACGATACTCTGGACGGGCCGACTGAGCGGGCCTGAAAGAACGACCTCTACCCTACTGGAACTGGCCCCTCGAAGGAGAACCACTAAAGCTGCCAGAACCTCGAGGCCTCTTGGCCTCCCTCTCCTCTCTATCCTGACGGTGAACCATCTCAATCTCACGAGCGATATCAACCACCTCCTCAAATGTAGCTCCCAATACTCTCTCTCTAGTCATCAAGATACGGAGATGGTAGTTAAGGCCATCAACAAATCTCCTGATCCTCTCACGATCGGTCGGAACCATCCAAACGGCATGACGAGCCAACTCAGAATACCTCGCCTCATATTGAGACACAGTCATATCTCCCTACTTTAGCCACTCAAAATGCCTACGCAACTCCTCCCTGTGGGACTGCAGTACATACTTCTCCAAGAAGAGAGTGGAGAACTCCTGCCAAGTAAGGGGCGCTGCACCAACCGGCCTACGCCTCTCATACGCCTCCCACCAAGTGAAGGAAGCCCCAGTAAACTGAAAGGTGGTAAGTGCCACACCGCTAGTCAATCCCTACTGTACGGAGCATCCGCTGACACTTGTCAAGAAAACCCTGGGCATCCTCGCCCTCAGCACCACTGAATGACGGAGGCTGGAGTCTACCAAACCTCTCAAGACGATGCTGCTCATCATCTGGCATAACTGGTACTATGAACTCCTGAGCGGGTGCAACCGGCTGAGCTGGAGGTGCCCCCGGTGTCTGCAATCCCTGTACTACCTGCTCAGGTGTGTGAGCAGCGGGGGTCTGATTGCCTCCCCCGGCCTGTGAAGTAGTTGCTGCTGTGGTGGCTGAAACTGCCAGAGCCAGGCCAGTGCAAACTGTCAAAATCTGTGCTAAGGTCTCCTGTAGACTCGGAATCATGATGGGCACAGCTGGTGCCTGAACTGGTGCTACTGGAGCCTGATCTGGAGCTGAGGCAGCTGGTGGATCAACAGGTGCTGCCCTCACTACTCTGCCTCTGCCACGACCACGACCGCGTCCACGGCCTCTGGTGGCCTCAATGGGTGGCACTGGTGGTCGTCCACCTCATCCGGTAGCACGAGTCCTCGCCATCTGCGAGAGAATAGAATATTAGAAGTTTAGTCCTCGGATCAACAAAGTCGCACGACAAGAATTTCAAGAATATGAAGTTTTCCTAAAGGTTCTGCAGCCTCTCGAGGATAAATACAGAGTCTCCGTACCGATCCGCGAGACTCTACTAAACCGGCTCATGACTCGCGAAACCTATGTAACCTAGGCTCTGATACCAACTTGTCACGACCCCAACCCCGGTCATGATGGCGCCCAACACATTGCTAGGCAAGCCCGACCAAGTAACACTCACAACCCCTTTGCTTAGAGTTCATTACCAATTACCAGAGTTAATTACCAATTCAACATCAACAGAAGTCTGAAACAGTAGATAAAATATGCGGAAAACCATAACAATATCTCTACAATAGCCCACCGATCCGGTGTCACAAGTCAAGAGCCTCTATTATAGGTTTTAAGCAGCCTAATACCGAAACAGTCTAAGAATACTGAAAAGTAAAGGATAGAAGGAGAAATCGGGTTTGCGGACGCCTTGCAGCTACCTCGATGACTCCGATGAATGATAAACAGCAGGAGAACTCTCGCTAAGCCTCGGGAATACCTGGATCTGCACACAAGGTGCAGGGAGTAATGTGAGTACTTCGACCCAGTGAGTAATAATCATAAATAATGGCTGACAGTATGAAAACACGAAATGGCACTATGCAGTTCTATATCAAAGCGGTAAATCAACTTAAAGCAGTAAAATAATGATGAAATCAAGTGAAATTTCATTAAATCAGGGATTTAACAAATATAATTCCGCTCCTCGAGCTCAGTATCCATTAATTAGTACTTAACCTCAGCACTCAATCCATACATCTCACAAAATAACCGAAATCAAAATAACCGCTGCGGCGTGCATCCCGATCCGAACATTGTTGTGGCGCACAGCCGATCCATATAATTAGTCGAATACGCTCACTGGGGGTATGCAGACTCCGGGAGGGGCTCCTACAGCCCGAGCGCTATATTGCTGCGGCGCGCAGTCCGATCCACATAAACATTCGCTGCGGCGTGCAACCCGATCCATATAAGTATTTGCTGCAGCGTGCAGCCCTATCCATAACATGTATAGTATCCTCACTGTTGGGTTCTCAACCCCTCGCAGTCATTATACTCACAGCCTCTCGGGCACAAAAATATAGGGTCGGGATCTCAGTCCACATATTTCTCTCATTTAGGATTAGCATTTATAAAACCGGTTCACATTGTTTAAGCAATTAGAAACATGATTGAGGATATGATTTTTAACAAGTAACGTGAGGAAAATCAGTCAAAATGCCCCTAAGGGTTCTACAGATCGGCACAAGGCCCCAAACATGGCAATTAGCCCAAATCATAGTGATATTAAATAAGTCTCAGTCAAAAGTGCGGTAAAACATCAATCGGATGGACCAAGTCACAATCCCCAGTAGCAATGGACCCCACGCTCATCATACAGCGCGTGCCTCTACTCAATACAGCACTACGTTGTGCAAATTCGGGGTTTCAAACCCTCAGGACATCATTTACAATCATTACTCACCTCAAACCGGCCAAAGCTCTAGCTCGCTATGCCCTTGCCTCTCAAATCGGCCTCCTCGCGCGTCGAATCTGACCAAAACCAGAACGAATACGTCACAATATGCTAAGGGAACAAAACCCAAGCGAAAACAATCGAAAAATATCAAAAATCCCGAAATTGGCAAAACCCGAGCCTCGGGCCCACTTCTCGAAACTCAGAAATTTTAACACCAACGGGTTCCTTATCTCGCCACGAGTCCATACATATCAAAAGTTCTCAAATCCGACCTCAGATGGCCCCTCAAATCCCAATTTAAAATTTCAAAATCCCAAGCCCTAGTTCTTCCCTTTTTGGTTAAATTTTTCATGAAATTCTAGGTTAATTTCACAATAGATTCATGTTTTTAGTTCATAAAACTTACATCCAATCAATCCTCCTCGAATCCCTCTTCAATTTCTCCCAAAGAGCTCTCAAAATACCCAACAATGGAGGAAAAATGACTTAAGCTCGTGGATGAAATGTTTAAAAACCTTCTGCCCAGCTACTGACTTTCCTTCTATGCGATTGCGGCCCCAGGCTCGCGATCGCGAAGGGCAAATTTTCCAAGACCCCAAAATGCTCTATGAGAACGCGGCCTTAGCCCCGCAAACGCGATGCTGCCTTTCTCCACACTATGCGAACGCGAACCCCAAGCCGCGAACGCGAAGAAGAATCTTACCCGGACCCCTCATGCGCCAAAATCCTCTATGCGATCGCAACAGCCATCACGCGATCGCGAATCACCTTCTTCTTGCCTTACGCGAACGCGAGGCCTTAATCGCGAACGTGAAGGCCAAATTGCAGACCAATCCAATTCCTTCTATGCGATCGCGAGGAACCTCCCGCATTCGCGAAGACCAAAAATCTTCTGCAGTAACTGCTGTATTTTCTGCAATTTCCCCAAGTCTCAAAACTTCCATTAACCATCCGAAATTCATCCGGGGCCCCCGGGACCTCAACCAAAAGAACCAACGCATCCCAAAACATCATTCAAACTTGTTCCAATCATCAAAACACCTCAAACAACACCAAAACCATCAATTCACATCGAATTCAAGCCTAAGTTTTCCAAAAACTTTTGAAACTCGCTTTTGATCAAAAACCCAACCAAATCACCTCCGAATGACCTGAAATTTTGCACATACATCCCAAATCACATAACGAAGCTACAGCAACTCTCAAAATTCCATTCCGACCCTCGGATCAAAATCTCACCTATCAACCGGAAATCGCCAAAATACTAACTTCGCCAATTCAAGCCTAATTCTACACCGGACCTCCAAAACCACTTCCGATCACACTCCTACGTCACAAATCATCCCCCGAAGCTAACCGAACTATCGGAAATCACATTCGAGCCCTCTAACACATAAGTCAACATCCGATTGACTTTTTCAAACTAAGTCTTCCTTAAAGAGACTAAGTGTCTCAATTCCTACCACAACCTCTCCAAACCAACTCGATCACATAAGACACGTATAATGAAGTATAAAGAAGCAGAAAAAAATGGGGGAAATGGAGCGGTAACTCATGAGACTACTGGTCGGGTCGTCACAGGAACTTAAGAGCCACAATTAGTTCATTCACCTGTTCTTTAATTTTTTAGATCCTTAATTGAGTTATATTTGAAAATATTTTAGAATTGCTATATATAGGTATTTTTGTAAATAGCTTTTTTTGTTTTGTTTGGGTAATTATATTTGGTGTTCAATGCTCTTGCTAAATAGTAGTAGTATTATTTTGACTTAACTCACATACAAAGGTGGAAATGATTAGGTGGATAAGCTAAAATGAAATAACGTTTAACCTTTTTAAGAACCTTTAAGTGAAATAATATTTAACCTTTTGTGTAGATAGAATTTACACATCGTAGATGGATGTATAATAGGAATCATCCTAATCGTATGGGGTTAAGGGATGAACTTAAAGAAGGGGTTGCTGAATTTATTGCTAAGGCAAGGACATTTGATGTTTCGTATTGAAGGGACGATTAGGTACCCTTGTGTGAAATGCAAGTGTGTTAAGTTATTGGAAGAAGATGTTGTTACATGTCATCTTTTTAAAAAGGAATTTATGGAAAATTATTATGTGTGAACTTCTCATGGGGAGAATCTTGATAACGTAGATGATGTTGGTTTTCATAATTATTTTGGTGGGGAGGATGATAGTCCCATAGTGGAGAATAGTGTTGAAAATTTTAGATTCAATGACATGACGAGGGAAGCTTTTGAGATGTTCCGAAGTGCTTAATCTGAACCAAATGATGAGGCTAAGCAATTCTTCAAAGAGTTAGAGGAAGCTAGTTGTTCGTTGTATGAAGGCTCCGTGCATTCCAAGTTGTCTATTGTTGTTCGATTACTTCAGATTAAGTCGGATAGTTCTTTTTCTCAAGGGAGCATGAATTCTATCATCGGGCTTATGAATGAACTTAATCCGAGTAATGTTGACCTATCCAAAGATTTATACACAGTAAAAAAATTGGTTTCCAAGTTGGGTCTTTCATCAGAAAGAATTGATTATTGTGAGAATGATTGCATGTTATTCTATAAGGATGATGCATCTCTAGAAAATTATAAATTTTGTAACAAGGCTCATTGCAAGGATTCCATAAATGATAAAAAAAAGAAGAACCCAGTGAAGGCGATGCACTACTTACCCCTTATAATAAGGTTAAAGAGGTTGTATGCATCAATAAGCTCCGCTCCTCATATGAGATGACACTGTGAGCATAGAAGTCCAGATGGTATTCTATGTCATTCATCAAATGGAGAAGCATGGAAGAATTTTGATAGGGTGTTCTCGGACTTTACTAGTGAACCACGAAACATTAGGTTGGGATTATGCACTGATGCATTCACTCCATCTGTAGTCTCTGTTGCACCCTATTCATATTGGCCGGTGTTTGTTACGCCGTATAATCTGAGTTATGTATGAAAAGTCCATATTTGTTTTTAACTTGTATTGTTCCAGTTCCACGCAATCCAAAGAGGTTGATTGATTGCAGCCTTTGATTGATCAGTTGAAGTTATTGTGGCATCAAGGTGTGGAAACATATGATGTATCAACTAAGCAAAACTTTAGATTGCATGTGTGCTTTGGTATGGAATATAAATGATTTTCCTGCTTATGGAATGATGTCCGGGTGGTCGACTATCGAAAAGTTAGCTTGCCCGACTTGTATGGAAGATACAAAGGCATTCACTTTGAAACATGGAGGTAAGAACACATGGTTTGACTGCCATCACCGCTTCTTGCCACTGGATCATGAGTTCAGGATAAATACTAGGCATTTATGAACAACAAATTGATTATGAGGAGTCCATCTTGTCTCCAGAAGAGATTTGGAACAAAGTTAGGGATCTACCTAAGGTAATAGAGTATCCCTTATCTAATAAGATGCTTGGTTATGGTGTTACACACAACTGGACAAAACAAAGCTTATTCTGGGAGTTACCTTATTGGAAGTACAATCTTCTTCGGCATAATCTTGATGTCATGCATATCGTGAAGAACTTTTTTGACAAATTGTTTAATACTGTGATGGATGTCAACAACAAGGCCAGGATGGACTTAGAGGAATATTGAAGGCGAAGTGAGTTGTACCTGACATACTTGAACAACAAGATTCAGAAATCGAAGGCTGGTTTTACATTCACCTTAGATGAAAGAAGAGAGATTTGTGATTGGGTTAACATTGAGTATGCCTGATGGGTATGCATCAAACCTATCTAGGTGTGTTGACATGAAAAAAAGGAAAGTTGACGTCTATGAAAAGCCACGATTGTCATATTTTCATGGAATCTTAATCCCTATTGCGTTTAATGCATTGCCTGATAGAATATGGAAGCCCATCACAGAGGTAAACTTATTTTTCAAGGAGTTGTGTTCTAGCACCTTGAGGGTGGAGAATCTAACGTACATGGAGAGTAACATTCGCCTAAATTTAAACAAGTTGACAAAAAATTTCCCTCTTGCACAAGAGGCATGGCTTAGAGGGCCAGTTCAATGCAGATAGATGTATCCATTCAAGAGGTAATGACTTTTAATCATTAATCCTTATGTGTTTCATTTTAACATTATTCCATCTAAAAATAATCCTAATATGTAGAATTATTGGCAAATGTAAGCGGACTGTCAAAAATAGATGTAGGATTGGTGGATCGATTTGTGAGGCATATGTGGCTAGGGAAACTTATTATTTTTGTTCATATTATTTTGAACATGACGTGCCATGTTTGAGAAATGGACCTGATCGACATGACGATGGAAGCACTGATCCTCTGTATCAACCATTTTCCATATTAAATCAACCAGGTAAAGGCGGTCCAAAATGTGGTCCAAAATGACTTTTGAGTGAGATGGAGCTAAAATCAACTATAATACATGTACTATTGAATTTACAGAGGTCCAACCTTATTATAAGTAAGTATATATTTATATTACCAACATATATTTTCAAGATTCTTCATCGTTTTAACTAATGACATTTTTTGTTTTGTCGGACAGTTGGTTTGCGTGTACATATGGGCAAGAGCTTGTTTATCCTAAGTTTTGTAAAATGGTTTAAAAAATTTGTAAGTGTTACTTAATATTTAACATGGTCTTATTAACGGTAAATTATTATAAGTTATATGTATTTAAAAAATTCTAAATTATTTTACCCTTTACAGGTTCATAATCCAGTTAATGGCGTAATTGACCAATTTTTGCAAGATATAACTCGGGGACCTGATCCTAGAGTAAGAAAGATGTCTAAGTATTGTGTAAATGGGTACAAGTTTCATACAGAAGAATGGTCTGAGGGCAGGAAAATAAATAATAGGGGAGTGTATGTGTGAAAGTCGATGGGGATATTGATTATTGTGGTGTGCTTCAAGAGATCATAGAACTCGAGTATAAAGTGGGTTGGCCGAAGAAAAAATTGGTACTCTTTCGGTGTAAGTGGAATGTCACGACCCAATTCCCACTATAGGCCGTGATGGTGCCCAACGTTGCCATTAGGATAGCCAACTGAGAATTATCTATTAATTACTCGTTTTATTACTTTTGAAAACATGAATTTCATTTATCAAAGAAAACTAAGCATAGAAAGCCACGCTGATATAAGGCATAAATAAAACATAAAAATGAAATGGTGATAATACTAGGCAAAAATCATAAACATCTACTAGAACTTCCCAAAACCCGGTGTCACAAATGCACGAGCAATCTAGTAGAATATACAACCCAGTACAACTACTGTCTGAAATGATATAGAAAGAAATATTAAATGCAATAGGAAAGAGACTCCGAGTGCTGCGGATCGGAGCAAGGGGGAGCATCTCACCACTAAGTCTTCGAATAATGTCGATGCAACCCGAACGGATACCATATGTACCTGCCTCAGTACTTGCACAACCTGTGCAGAAATGTAGCATGAGTACGTAATCAATATATACCTAGTAAGTATCTAGTCTAACCTCGAAGAAGTAGTAATGAGGGGTCGACATCGACACTTACTAGTAGTTAATAAATAAAGTGCAAGAATTATAAATAGGCATGAAATATAATAGTAAAAATGGGACAGAAACATCAAATTACGTGATCCTTTAACAAAATATCAATTTAAAATCCCAAATATCACATGCCATCTCAACAGATAAGAACCATCAAGTAAACATCATATCTTAAGTCATGAAGAAAATGTCATGTATATTCGGACTCCTAGCATTATTACGCACGAGTTATGCCGAGGTCGTACGGACCGATCCATAATAATCGTGTACATATTACCAAGGTAATACGGCCCGATCCAGGGATGCATCTCAAATATACTACCGAGGCGTTCGACACGAGCCATAGGAATAGAGAAACTCTTCGAAATACGGGTCAAACAACTACAACACAAGGATGACACTCAAAGAAAGCAGAATTCTCACCAACAATCAAGTATTCCGCCAAAACTCAAGGTAATGAAACTCAACCTAGCATAATTCCTAGAAACATTTCAATTTTAAATTTAAGTAATTTAACTAACAGGTTGAGTTCAAATAGTACAAATATTTTATGATAAAGTCCTAAGTCTACCCGGATATGGACATGTTTTTAACTACGTATAGATCTCGTTACATCATGCGCACTTAGCACCCGTAACTAGTAACAAATAACAATTTAAACACATACAGGGATAATTCCCTCTTACAAGATTAGGCAAGAGACTTACCTTGTTTCCAAGTCCTCTTCTAGGCCCTCAAACCGCACTAATAGCCTCAAAATACCACCGAGCAACCCGAAACTAATCAAAAGTCGTACAAACTAATCAATAAATGTTAAAAAGTTCATAATTCATCTATTAGAGTAATTACACAATCCAAATCAGAAAGTTCCTAAAAGTCATCCCGGGGCCCACGTGCTCGGATTCCGGAAATTTTCGTAGATAAATGTTGCACATGACCTTACAAACTCAAATATATAATTTCTAATCAATTCCATAATCAATTTCGTAGTCTAATCTCATTTTTGCCAACCCTAGGTTTTTCAACATAATCCTATAATTTTTCACAATTTCTAGGTTAAAATCTACCCATATTCTATGTATTAAACTCACATTAGATAGAAATCACATACCTCAAGATGCTAGGTGAAAATTCCTCTCCAAGAAGCTCTAAAATCGGCCAAACCAATGTGAAATGAGAGAAAATGAGCCTAAGTCCCGATTTGAAACATGTTTCTACCCAGCGGTCCTTCTTCATGATCGCTAAAATAACAACGCGATCGTGAAGGCAAAGGCTGAAAGCTCCCAGAAACGTTCTTCGCGAACGCGACAGTAGCCTTGCAATCACGAAGGCTAACCTGGCCTACCCTTCCCAAACGCGAGCTCCCCTTCACGAACGCGAAGGCTACCAGCCTGCCTTCCCCAGCCTCAACTCCTTCTTCGCGATCGCGGCCCTCTCTTCACGAACGCGAAGCTTCAAGCTCCCACCCTTCGCGAACGCAGCTTAACCTTCATGAGTATGAATTACCAATTTCCCCCAGACCAGATCCTTCATCGCAAACGCGAGACACTCTCCGCGTGCGCGAAGAAGGAAAGTAGAACCAGCAAATTCTGCAATTTGGACTTGACTCCGGGTGGTGTGAAACATAACCTAGCCACTTGGGACCCCGTCCAAATGCACCAACAATTCATAAACATGATACAGACCTACTTGAAACCTCAAAACACATAAAACAACATCAAAACTAAGAATCTCACCTTAAACCAAATTAACCAATTTATGAACTTCAAACTTCTTCAACTAGCTCCGAACGCGATGAATCATACTTAGACAACTCAGGATGACACCAAATTTTACGCACAAGTCCAAAATCACAATACGAACCTATTCCTAGGCTCGGAATCCTATACGAACATCGATAGCACTAAAGTATACTTCAAAAAAAATTAGGAAACTCTAAAACCTTCTAGGCACCGACTTTCAACAATAAGCGTTGAAACGCTCCCGGTTCACTCGAAACTCGATCTGAACACACGCCCATGTCAAAATCTTCATAAGAACCTATTGGAGCCTTCAAGTCTCGGTTTTGAGATCGTTTACTCAAAATGTTGATTCAAGTCAAACTTGGGTACCAGAGGTCACTATTAAGAACTAAGTGTTCAGAATTCAACCCGAACACTTCCAAAACTAAATCAATCACCCACGCAAGTCATAAAATAGTAAAAACACATATGTGAAGTCTTAAATAGGAGAACGGGGATCTATAAAGCAAAATGACCAGTCAGATCGTTACATTCTCCACCTCTTAAATAAACTTTCATCCTCGAATGGGTCTAGAATCATACCTAGAGTTGGATATCTGCTCTGCATGTCCTCCTAGGTCTCCTAAGTCGCCTCCTCGACTGGTTGACCCCTCCACCAGACCGTTAGCGCTAAAAGTTTCTTAGACCTCAACCGGCGGACCTGCCAGTCAACAATAGCAACTGGCTCCTCCTTTTAACCCAAGCTCTCATTTAGCTAAGTTGTACTTTAATCTAGCACATGTGACCTGTCGGCGTGGTACTTCCGGAGCATAGACACGTGGAAAACTGGATGAACTCCCGATACACTAGGAGGCCTATAAGCAACCTCTCTAATTTGCTCCAACACCTCAAATGGACCGATGTACCTCGAACTCATATTGCCTTTCTTCCAAACCTCATGATATCCTTCATCGACGAGACTTTTAAGACAACCTTCTTGCCAACCATTAATGATAAATCACCACTTTCTGATCCGCGTAACTCTTCTGTCTGGACTAAGCTGTGCGGAGTTGCTCCTGTATCAGCTTCACCTTATCCAAGGAATCCTTTCCCAAATTAGTCCGATGGGGGAACGATATCGCCGATCATACAAATCCTTATATGGGGCCATATCAATGTTGAACTGATAACTGTTGCTATAAGCAAACTCGACAAAGGTAAGAATCGATCCCACTGCCTTATAAAGTCAATCACACATGCTCTGAGCATATCCTCCAGAATCTGAACTGTCCGCTCTGACTGCCTGTCGGTCTGCGGATGAAAGGCCGTGTTGAGCTCTACCCGGGTACCCAACTCACTCTGTACTACTCTCTAGAAATGTGAAGTGAACTGAGATCCTCTATTTGAAATGATGGAAATAGGCACGCCATGAAACCAGACGATCTCCTGAATGCAAATCTGGGCCAGCCTCTCTGAAGAGTACATAGTCACCACCGGAATAAAGTGTGCAGACTTGGTCAGTCTATCGACAATGACCCAAACGACATCAAATTTCCTTAACGTCCGCGACAACCCAACTATGAAATCCATAGTGATGCCCTCCCACTTCCACTCCTGTATAACCATCTGCTGATGTAGGCCACCTGTCCTCTGGTGCTCATACTTAACCTACTGGCAATTTAGAAATATCGCCACATACTCAACTATGCCCTTCTTCATCCGCCGCCACCAGTAATGCTGTCTCGGGTCACGATACATCCTCGTAGCACCTGGATGAATAGAATACCTCGAGCTGTGTGCCTCTTCTAGAATTGTCTCCCTCATGCCATTAACATTAGGAACACATAGGCAACCACAGAGTCACAGAACACCATCATCATCGATAGTAATCTCTTTGGAACCACCCCGTAGCACAGTCTCTCTAAGAACCAGCAAGTGCGGTTCATCATACTGACTAGCCTTGATCCGATAAAATAAAGAAGACTGAGCCACAACACATGCAAGAACAAGACTAGGCTCCGAATATCCAACATAAAAAGTCTGTCTAAGGACTAAATGTCCAACGCAGATGGCCTCTCCTATGCTGAAATGAATTCCAAGCTACCCATACTCTCGGCCTTTCTGCTCAAAGTATCTGCAACCACATTCGCCTTGCCCGGATGATAGAGGATATTAATATCAGAATCCTTCAGTAACTCAAGCCACCTATGCTACCTCAGATTAAGGTCACTCTGCTTAAACAAATGCTGCAAACTACGGTGATCGGTATAGACCTCACACGACACCCCATAAACATAATGCTTCAAGATCTTAAGAGCATGAACTAGCGCGACCAACTCCAAATCATGCACATGGTAATTCTTCTCGTGGGGATTCAATTGACGTGAAGCATATGCAATAACTTGCCCCTCCTGCATTAATACACAACCCAAGCCAATGCGTGAAGCATCAAAATACACAGTATACATCCCTGATCCGGAGGGCAAAACTAACATTGGTGTTGAAGTTAATGCGATCTTGAGCTTCTGAAAGTTCGCCTCGCAATCATCGGACCATCTAAATAGAGAACCCTTCTGGTAAATCTAGTCAAAGGAGCTGCATTAGACGAGAAGCCCTCCACAAACCGATGATAATAACCTGCTAACCCCAAAAAACTCCTGATCTCGGTCGCTATGGTAGGATGAGGCCAACTCTGAGCTGCCTCGATCTTCCTAGGATCTACCTTGATACCCTCACCTGATACAACATGCCTTAGGAAAGCCATAGAGTCTAACCAGAACTCGCACTTGGAGAACTTAGCATATAGTTTTTGTTCCCGCAAGGTCTGAAGCACTATCCTCAAATGTTGCTTGTGCTCCTCCATACTACGCGAGTAGATCAATATGTCATCGACGAAGACAATTACAAAAGAGTAAAGATATGGCCTAAACACCTGATTTATCAAATCCATAAACGCCGTCGGGGCATTAGTCAAGTCGAAGGACATCACTAGGAACTCATAGTGCCCATATCTAGTCGGAAAATCGTCTTCGGAATATCCGAAGCAAGAATCTTCAGCTGATGATACCCATATCTCAAATTGATCTTAAAGAACACCCTAGCACCCTATAACTGATCAAACAAATCATCAATGCGCGGTAATGGGTACTTATTCTTGATAGCGGCTTTGTTTAGTAGGCAGTAATCAATGCACATTCGCATACTCCCGTCCTTCTTCTTCACAAACAATACCTGTGCACCCTAAGGCGACACACTTGGCTTGATGAACCCCTTCTTGAGCAACTCCTCCAGTTGTTACTTAAACTCCTTCAACTCTTTCGGAGCCATGCAGTATGGTGGAATAGTGATAGACTGGGTGTCGGGCGCCAAATCAATACAGAAATCGATATCACGATCTGGTGGCGTGCCTGGTAGATTAGAAGGAAATACATCAGAGAAATCCCGCACCACGGGCACTGAATCAATTGTGGGAGTCTCCACAACAATATCCTAAACATAAGCCAGATAGGCCAAACAATAGTTCTCGACCATACGTCGAGTCTCCAAGAAAGAGATGACCCTACTGATGTACTGATAGATGAGCCCCTCCACTCCTATCTAGACAACTCTAGCATCGCTAAAGTAACAGTCTTGGCATGGCAATTAAGAACAACATGCTACAGACAACATAATACAATAAAACAATTTCTACCTACATGCTTTAACCCTATGACAACGCATATATACTCGTCACCATACATATACGTCGTCCCCACACATAATTCACGTAGCAAATAGACCAGCAAGACCTAATTCCCTCAAGTCATGGTTAACCACGACACTTACCTCACTCTGCAGCCAAGTTAATCAACCAACCACAGCCTTGCCCTTTAAACAAGCCTCTAAACCAACCAAATCTAACCAATTATCAATCAAACAATTCAAAATAAGCTTTAGAAACTAATCACGAAGGAAAAAGGTTCAATTTTTAATGAATTTCAGAAAAGTCAACCCCGGGCCCGCTTGGTCAAAACTCGAGATTCGGACCAAAACTCAATTACCCATTCACCCCGAGCTCAATTATGTGATAAATAAATCTAACCTCAATTTGAGGTCTAAATCTCAATTTTACAAAATCCCCAATTTCTACCCAAATCCCTAATTTCTACCACAAAAAACCTAGATTTGATGTTGAAAACACATGAAAAGTATTGGGTAACTGAAAGGAAATGGATTAAAGTTGCTTAGCAATGATTTTGGGAAGAACAATCTCTTGAAAAATCGCCTCTAGAGTTTACGGTTGAAAAATGGTATAAAATGAGCTAAGTCCCGATTTTCCCCTCTTTTACCCAGCTGCGGATTAGTTCGCAAATGCGAGAAACAGGTTGCAAATGCAAACTGTGCCCCCAACCTGCATTAGTCGCAAATGCGATATCCCATCCAACGGCGAGTGCGATCAAAGGTTCGCATCTGCGAACCTGCCTAAGCCCAGTGCTCAGTCGCAAATGCAACCAAGCCAACGCAAAAGCAGAGTTTAGGTTGTCCACAATTGCGAACATTCTTCGCAAATGCGAAGACTACCATGCCTAGTCCTCCATCGCAATTACGAGCTCAACAACGCAAAAGCCCAACACCAGAATTGAAGCACACCAGCGGTCCTCACACTATCTAAACTCATCTGAAACGCGTCTGAAACTTACTCGAGCCTCCCGGGCTCCAAAACAAACATGCACATAAGTGTAAAAACATCATATAAACTCGCTTGCGCGATCAAAGCACCAAAATAACACCTAGAACTACGAATCGAACATCACAACGCATGACATTCAAAGTGAAACTCAAGAACCTCTAGAATCAGAATTAAGCGTCTGAATCCTATCAGACCAACTTCGAATTGCACCGAATTTTGCAAACAAGTTTCAAGTAACAAAACAGATCTATTACAAGTCCCAACAAACTTAGGAAATTTCTAAACTTTCAAACTGCTAACTTTTGGCAAAACAAGCCAAATCAACCTAGGGACCTCTGATCTCAATTTCGGGCATACGCCTAAGTCCAAAATCACAATACGAACCTACTGGAATCATCAAAATATCAATCTGGGATCATTTAACCAAAATATTGACCGTGGTCAACTCTAGCCTTATTTTTAGTAAAAATTTCCATTTTAATCAAAATTTCATATAAAAGGTTTTAGAAAAGCGATATAGACCACACATGCAAACCAAGAAACATAAAGTGAATCTAATAGAGGTCTCAGAATATGGAAATAAGGGCTAGTACTGAAAATGACCTATCAAGTCGTCACATTCTCTACCTCTAAAAGAAAAGTTCGTCCTCGAATGGACATAGAAAATTACCTGGACTGGTAAAAAGGTGGGGGGTATCTACTCTGCATATCGGACTCAGACTCCCACATAGCTACCCCGATCGGCTGACGTCTCCACTGCACTTTCACAGACGGGAAACTATTAGACCTCAACTTTCAAACCTGCTTGGCTAGAATAGCCACTAGCTCCTCCTCATAGGCTAAATTCTCATCAAGCTGAACTGTGCTGAAGTCTAGAACGTGCGATGTGGCCTCATGGTACTTTTGAAACATGAAAACATGGAATACTGGATGTACTCCTGACATGCTGGGTGGCAATGCAAGTCTGTAGGCCACCTTGCTAACTCTCTCAAGGATCTCAAAAGGGCCAAAAAACCTTTGGCTCAACTTTCCATGCTTCCCAAACTGCATCACGCCCTTCATAGGCGATACTCGGAGAAGAACCTTCTCACCCACCATAAAAGCTACATCCCGAACCTTCCGATCAGCATAGCATTTCTGCCTAGATTGAGCTGTACAAAGTCGTTCCTAAATCACCTTAAATCATTCCATAGCATCACGAACCAAATCAGTGCCCAACAACCTAGCCTCTCCGGGTTCAAACCAACCAATCGGCAAACTACATCGACTTCCATATAAGGCCTCATACGGCACCATTTGAATACTCGATTGGTAACTGTTTTTATAAACAAACTCTGCAAGAGGTAAGAACTGGTCCCATAAACCTCCAAAATCCATTACGCAAGCACGTAACATGTCCTCCAAGATCTTAATAGTGCACTCGGACTGTCTGCCCGTCTGAGGATGAAATGATGTGCTCAGCTCAACTCACGTGCCCAACTCATGTTGCACGGCTCTCCAAAAGCGCGATGTGAACTGCGTACCTCGATTAAAAATAATAGAAATGGGCATGCCGTGTAGGCGGATAACCTCCTGAATGTAAACTTAAGCCAACCTCTCTAAAGAATAGGAAGTCGCCACCGGAATGAAGTGTGCGGACTTAGTCAACTGGTACACAATAACCTAGACCGTGTCACACTTTCGCAAGGTATGTGGCAAGCCTACCACAAAATCCATAGTGATGCGCTCCCACTTCCGCTCTGGTATCTCCAATCTCTGAGTCAATCCACCCAATTTCTGAGGTTCACCCTTTTAACAATTCAAACATCGAGATGCATAAGCAATGATGTCCTTTTTCATTCTGTGCCACTAACAGTGCTATTTCAAGTCACAGTACATCTTCGTGACACCTGGGTGAATATAATAACGTGAACTATGAGCCTTGTCATGGATCAAATCTCTTAAACCATCAATATTTGGAACACAAATCTAGCCTTGAAATCGCATTACACCATCATCACCAATCACGACCTCTTTAGCACCACCCCGCTATATCGTATACTTCAATACCATTAAGTGAGGATCATCAAAATGGCGAGCCTTGATAAGCTCCAACAATGAAGACTGTGCCATGATAACTGTGATTTTAACACGTTTTATGCCCATACTTGCCTATGCTTTATGTATGAATTGTCATAAAATAGACTCAGAATGCTTACAAAGTGTGCTTGATTGCAGGTTTGAGCGACAAGATGACAAAAGTCAAAAATCGGCTCGAAACGGAGTGAAACCTGCTCAAGTGTCAAAAATCATTGAAGCGGGGACAAGAGGACCTAGCGCGGACCGCACTGATTTGCTGTGCGGCCGCGCTAGGAGATTCAGAGAGTATACATTTCAAGGGTAACCATGCGCGGTCCGCGCTCCTTTCTACGCGGTCAGCGCGTGTGTCCACGTGATCGCGCTTCATTGTTGCGCGATCCGCGCCCATTAGCCTGCGCGGCCGCGCTAACTTCTTGCGCGGTCCGCGTCCCCAGCTTCAGAAGTGAGTGATCGAAGACCAAGACCCCTACGCGGCCGCACTGCATTTCTGCGCGGTCCGCGCCAGCCCAGCATGGGCATTTTTGTCCAGTTTTTCTAGCCTAGCATAAATAGAATATTTTATTATTTTTAGGTCAAGAATGAGATATCAGATAGCTGCTGCACTCGTGAGACTCAAGTTTAGCCTATTTTGGGCATTTTCATCTTGTTTTACCGTGGATTCTTGTAGATTAACATTCTAGTTAATTAATATGTTAATTTTATCTACTACTTCTTCAGTTTCTGTTGCTATTATGTCTAGCTAAACCCATTATCTAGTGTTGTGGCTCAACCCTAGTGTGGGTAATTAATGGTTGTGATTGTTTAATGCTTGAATGATGTTGGATGTTTGCTATTTGGGTTAATTTTATGATTTAACTAGGATTTGGTGGTTGCAAACACTAAGTATAGCTTAGTGGGTCTTGACTCTTCTTGAGAAAGAGTGTCTATGACTCCAAAATTAACCCAACAAGGAATTGGGATGGACCAATGAGAATGGTAGTCCCAATTAATGGGTTAAACCTCGAGTGAGTAATTACCCAACTTGAACCCTAAGTTGCTTGGGCTTGTTGGCCTACCCAATTGGTCTCGAGAGAGTCAATTGGGCAAAATCACTCTTTCTACCTAGAGGTGTAAAAGTGAGTGCAATCGTGCAACGGTTATAGCATAAGCCCCATAATCATCATTCTTGTATTAGGAATCTCTACCCATTAGTTAACCACCTAGGTAAATGGCACGACCCTAGTGTCTTTCTCTATCTTGCATACAACTTAGAATTAATATCTTAGCATAATTTAGCTATAGTTAGTAGTTGTTAAATTGTAGTTTATAATCATAAAAACCCAAAAATGATAGAAGATCAATTTGAAGCAAACACGCATTTCTAGACTAAGCAAATATCCAACTCCCTTTCTAGCTCCCTGTGAAAATTGACCCCGATACCACTATTGGGTAAAAGTATTAGCGCCCACTCTTCCTAAGGTTGAGTCCGCTGCGATCACTTTTTGGCGCCGTTGCCGGGGAGCTTACGGTGTTGACTATTTGTGTAGCTAGTTTTGTGTTTTGCTTCTCTTTCCTTCTTTTTACTAACTTTATTTGTGTTGATCCATCAGGTACACATGGCTCTAAACGGAAATGACCCTCTTGGCAATGCCTTGGCGGGGGAGGAGGTTGAAGATGTTGAGCAAGATGAGCTTCCGGTACCTCAAGTACCACGGAGAGGTAGAAATGCCAATGCTAATCCAAATGGCCAAATCCTATTCCAGAGCCTCCTCCACCACCGCCAAGAGTGGCCCCAAGAGTTCTTCCAAACCAGTGTTATGCAAGTGCCATCGTTCCTCCTCGAATCCAGGCGGGGAACTTTCAAATCACAAATGTCATGTTGACCTTGCTCGAGCAAAGGGGATATTTTACGGGCGCCTCCGACCAAAATGCATACAAGCACTTGAAGGGGTTCGTAGATACTTGCTGGGGAAGCAAACAAACAAACGTGTCAGAGGATGTGTTGAGATTGAGGCTTTTCCCGTTTTCACTTCGGGGCAAAGCGTTGGACTGGTTAGAAAGGTTACCAAATCATTCTATCACCACATGGGATGAATTGGCGGACAAATTTATTGCCAAGTTCTTTTCTCCAAGTCATATGGCGGCTCTTCGGGACGAGATTCTAGCCTTCAAGAAAATGCCAACGGAACCATTGCATGAGATCTGGGAGCGATATAGAACAACGGTGAAGGAGTGCCCTAACAACGACATGACTGAGGCGATGATCCAGCAGACTTTCTATAGGGGCATCAACACCACGAATCAGTGCATTGTGAACCAATTGGCCGGTGGGAACTTTATGAAATTTTCTTACCAAGAGGTATGTGACGTACTTGATGAAATGGCTGACACCTCTTCGGCATGGCAAAGCCGAGCGAATGTACCCCAAGGTGACCCCACAGTCATCCATTTGCACAAGGAGTTGAGTGATCATGGCCAAGCTATTTCCGAACTTACAGCAACAATGAATCGGTTGGCGAAGGCGCAATTGCAACAAGTACAAAACCCACGCCAAGTCAATGCAATGGAGAATGTTTCTATGCTAAAAATGAGGCAAAGAGGGCAACAACAACCTCAAGGTAATGGTGAGCAGTTTGACAACAACAATGATGGTGGTGGTTATTCGAACGAGTGCTTTGATGATCAAAGTGAGGAATGCCAATATGTCAATAACTACCAAGGAAATCAACAATGGCGCCCCCAAGGCAATTGGGGCAATCAACAAGGAGGCGGCAATTGGAATAATAATAATCAACAACAAAGTGGTAACAATTGGAACAATAACAATCAGAACAACAATTGGGGTAATCAAGGTAATAACCAAGGCAATTGGAACGGGAACAACAACAATTGGAACAACAACAATAGCAATCAAGGAGGGTGGAATAATGGTGGTAGGGGGCAAGGCTTTCAAAGGCCCCCCATGTTCCAACAACCAAACAATCCACCCCCTTTCAGTCACAAGGGCCTAGTTCTTCTGGAAGTGATATGGGACGGATAGAGATGATGTTCGAGCAGATGATGAAAAAGAACCAAGATTCTGACGCACAATTGGCTTCGCATAACACGTCTATCCGGAACCTAGAGGTGCAAATAGGACAAATCTCTCAAGCTTTAAATACCCGACCAAAAGGTGCGCTACCAAGTGATACGGTAGTGAACCCGAAGGGGGGTAACAATCATGTGATGGGGGTTACAACTAGGAGTGAAAGAGGCGGTGATGTGCATGCCTCGTTTGAGAATCAAGTTGTGAATGATGAAATTGAGTTGCTAGATGATGATGCACCTTTGAATGTTGACAATGTGGTTGAACCAATAGTAACAAATGATGTGCGGATTGATATTGATGATGAGGCCGGGGTAGAGACTCAAGATACCGTGAACCCGTCTAGGGAACACATTATTGATATACCCGAGCCGGCGGTGCCCAAGGCCAAGGCACTGATCGCGCAGCGGACTCAACCTTAGGAAGAGTGGGTGCTAATACTTTTACCCAATAGTGGTATCGGGGTAAATTTCCACATGGAGCTAGAAAGGGAGTTGGATATTTGCTTAGCCTAGAAATGCGTGTTTGCTTCTAATTGATCTTCTATCATTTTTGGGTTTTTATGATTATCAACTACAATTTAACAACTACTAATAATAACCAAATTATGCTAAGATAGTAATCTAGGTTGTATGCAAGATAGAGAAAGACACTAGGTCGTGGCATTTACCTAGGTGGTCAACTAACGGGTAGAGATTCCTAATACAAGAATGATGATTATGGGGCTTATGCTATAACCGTTGCACGATTGCACTCACTCTCACACCTCTCGGTAGAAAGAGTGATTTTGCCCAATTGACTCTCTTGAGACCAATTGGGTAGGCCAACAAGCCCAAGCAACTTAGGGTTCAAGTTGGGTAATTACTCTCTCGAGGTTTAACCCGTTAATTGGGACTACCATTCTCATGGGTCCATCCCAATTCCTTGTTGGGTTAATTTTGGAGTCATAGACACTCTTTCTCAAGAAGAGTCAAGACCCACTAAGCTAGACTTAGTGTTAGCAACCACCAAATCCAAGTTAAATCATAAAATTAACCCAAATAGCAAACACCCTACATCATTCAAGCATTAAACAATCACACCCATTAATTACCCACACTAGGGTTGAGCCACAACCCTAGCTAATGGGTTTAGCTAGACATAATAGCAACAACAGAAATTGAAGAAGTAGTAAATAAAATCAACATATTAATTAACTAGAATGTTAATCTACAAGAATCCACGCTAAAACAAGATGAAAGTGCCCAAAATAGGCTAAAACTTGAGTCTCACGAGTGCTGCTGCTATCTGATATCTAAAACTTAACCTAGAAATAATAAAATATTCTATTTATACTAGGCTAGAAAAATTGGACAAACAATACCCCTACGGGGCTGGCGCGGACCGCGCAGAAATGCAGCGTGGCCGCGTAGGGCTCTTGGCCTTCGATCACTCACTTCTGAAGCTGGGGACGCGGACCGCACAAAGAGGTAGCGCGGCCGCGCAAGCTAATGGGCGCGGACCGCACAACAATGAAGCGCGACCGCGTGGACACCAGCGCTGACCGCNGCTCTTATTCGTGGGGGTGCCGCCTACCATTTTGATTCTGATACACGTGATGACTGTATATTATTTATTTCTATTTTTAGTCTATGTTTTGGATTTTTAAATAGTTGGCATGTATATAACTTTTAACTTTGGCTACTTCTAGACTCTTATGTATATATTCATCCTCGTTGTATATTCTACTCCCCATTGTACATATTCATTTGGTTTTTCTATTTTCGTTCAAATTTTTCGTTTTCAGCCTAGTAGTGAGGCTCGTAGCCTTTTGTTTCAGTTTTAGTGTTTTCAATAAGCCCTTGGTTTTCTTAATGCCACGGTTCTTTCCAAGGGTAGTGTGTTGTGCGAACCGGGTGGCTCTTCCCAATGATAGATGGCGTGACAACCTTCTTAAGGGTTTGAGTCCGTTTTTGATTTTTCTTCTTTTGATTTTCAATATTTTGTAGTTAAGAGGACCTCAGGCAAGCTTCACTTGGGCCTAACACATTTGCCTTTGATCCCATGGTCAAAGACATAATGTTGTGTTTAGGATGGTGAAAATTGTGGCCTTGAGACTCTTGTGTTGACCAAACAATCATCATATGGTCGTGTGGGGCCATTGTGCGCTTGAATTGGAACTAAGGTCGTTGTGGGCTCTCAACTCGATGTCTTTAGCGATCCCTGAGTGTGTGTGGTGAGAATTCGAATTGTGAGTCTAAGCTCCAAGCCGATGGTCTAGAACTTGCCCTGAATGTTTGTTGAGGCGAAATCATAGGTGAAACTTTACTTGAGAAGTGAATATAGGCCTTCCTTGATCCGAACTTCCAAATTTGAACAATTTCCATGACCTACCAATGAAATGATCCCTAGTTCAACCCTTTTGAGCCTTAAACTTTCTTCTTTCATGAACCAAAGCTACAAGCCTATACCCGTTCTCAATGAGACCCTCTCTTGGCACCCAAATCTTCCCTTGAGTAATGGCAAATATCTAAGTTTGGGGGGGAGAGACAAGAAAGGCATCAATGTGGTAAAGAGGCACAAAAGCAAAAGAAAAGGGAGGCAATGAAAAAGAGAAAAAGACAAAAAGAAATACAAAAGTGAATAAGAACCAAAAAAGGGGATTCAAAGAAAAAAAAAGGGTTGTGTAAAAGTAGAAAAAGGAGAAAGGTTTGAATTGCAAAAGAAAGAGTGACAATGTGAGAAAGGTTTGAATTGCAAAAGAAAGAGTGACAATGTGTCTCTCTAACCCCTTGAAAGAAGTGAAATACTCAAATGAGTCAAAAAGGTATGCCAAAATGAATCAAAATAAGTGCTAGGGAAGATTGAACCTAAATGAACAAAAACATGTCCTACCTTTACCCAAAAGCCTTCACAGTGACTCCTCAAAAGCCCTATATGATCTTGAGTTGAGGGAAGCTTACATTAGTGGATACTTATATAAGGGGCAAGCATATGGTACCTAAAGCTGGACTTATGACCTTCTTTGTGAGAAAAATGAGTGAAAAATCCATCAACCTCGGGTTGTGTGTCATTACTCTGAAAGGTGAGGTTCGCTTAGGGAGAGTTGAGGATGTGTGAGTTTGGGTTCCACAATGACCAAGGTATTTGAGAAAAGCTCCTTGATGAAATGAGTCAACCCTTGATGCTCTTGTGTCACATTTGATCCATAGTTCTTAAAAGTTTAAAAATGTGTTAATGATGCATTCGTATTGAGGGCAATTGTTAGTCCCAATTGATGCGTGATGAGGCTTCCTTAGGATAAGCTGAAATTACTTGGATGTTTCCTTTTGAGGGGTGGGTCTTATCTTATTTGCTTGAGGACAAGCAAAGGTTTAAGTTTGGGGGAGTTGATAACTGTGATTTTAACACGTTTTATGCCCATACTTGCCTATGCTTTATGTATGAATTGTCATAAAATAGACCCAGAATGCTTACAAAGTGCGCTTGATTGCAGGTTTGAGCGACAAGATGACAAAAGTCAAAAATCGGCTCGAAACGGAGTGAAACCTGCTCAAGTGTCAAAAATCATTGAAGTGGGGACAAGAGGACCTAGCGTGGACCATACTGATTTGCTGCGCGGCTGCGCTAGGAGATTTAGAGAGTATACATTTCAAGGGTAACCATGCGCGGTCCGCGCTCCTTTCTACGCGGTCAGCGCTTGTGTCCACGCGGTCGCGCTTCATTGTTGCGCGGTCCGCGCCCATTAGCATGCGCGGCCGCGCTACCTTCTTGCGCGGTCCGCGTCCCTAGCTTCAGAAGTGAGTGATCGAAGACCAAGACCCCTACGCGGCCGCGCTGCATTTCTGCACGGTCCGCGCCAGCCCCGCAGGGGTATTTTTGTCCAGTTTTTCTAGCCTAGTATAAATAGAATATTTTATTATTTTTAGGTCAAGAATTAGATATCAGATAGCAGCAACACTCGTGAGACTCAAGTTTTAGCCTATTTTGGGCATTTTCATCTTGTTTTACCGTGGATTTTTGTAGATTAAGATTCTAGTTAATTAATATGTTGATTTTATCTACTACTTCTTCAATGTCTGTTGCTATTATGTCTAGCTAAACCCATTAGCTAGGGTTGTGGCTCAACCCTAGTGTGGGTAATTAATAGGTGTGATTGTTTAATGCTTGAATGATGTTGGGTGTTTGCTATTTGGGTTAATTTTATGATTTAACTAGGATTTGGTGGTTGCAAACACTAAGTCTAGCTTAGTGGGTCTTGACTCTTCTTGAGAAAGAGTGTCTATGACTCCAAAATTAACCCAACAAGGAATTGGGATGGACCCATGAGAATGGTAGTCCCAATTAACGGGTTAAACCTCGAGAGAGTAATTACCCAACTTGAACCCTAAGTTGCTTGGGCTTGTTGGCCTACCCAATTGGTCTCGAGAGAGTCAATTGGGCAAAATCACTCTTTCTACCGAGAGGTGTGAGAGTGAGTGCAATCGTACAACGGTTATAGCATAAGCCCCATAATCATCATTCTTGTATTAGGAATCTCTACCCGTTAGTTGACCACCTAGGTAAATGGCACGACCCTAGTGTCTTTCTCTATCTTGCATACAACTTAAAATTAATATCTTAGCATAATTTAGTTATAGTTAGTAGTTGTTAAATTGTAGTTGATAATCGTAAAAACCCAAAAA
Source organism: Nicotiana attenuata (assembly GCF_001879085.1). NCBI lineage: Eukaryota > Viridiplantae > Streptophyta > Magnoliopsida > Solanales > Solanaceae > Nicotiana > Nicotiana attenuata. Next base: position 196,577 of record NW_017670854.1, read on the forward strand.
TGATAGAAGATCAATTAGAAGAAAACATGCATTTCTAGACTAAGCAAATATCCAACTCCCTTTCTAGCTCCCTGTGGAAATTGATCCCGATACCACTATTGGGTAAAAGTATTAGCGCCCACTCTTCCTAAGGTTGAGTCCGCTGCGATCATGCCACCATGTAAGCAAGAACCCAGCTGGGCTCCGAAACGTCCAATATCACAAACCGGTTGGCCAAAGCCTAAACATCCATGGCTAATAGGCTCTCAACTATCGGTAAATATGCCAAGCTACCCATGCTCTCCGTTTTCCTACTCACTGCATCGGCCACTACATTGGCCTTTCCCGGATGATTTAATATGGTGATATTCTTTCAACAACTCTAACCATCTCCGCTACCTCAAATTAAGGTCTTTCTTCCTGAACATATGCTGGAGACTCCGATGGTCTGTATAGACCTCACAATGAACGTCATACAGATAATGCCTCTAATCTTCAGTGCATGGACAATGGCTGCAAACTCTAACTCATGAACATGGTAATTCTTCTCATGAACCTTCAACTGCCGAGAAGCATAGGCAATCACCCTAGTATCCTGTATCAATACCGCTTCAAGCCCAATACGCGATGTGTCACAATACACGGTGTAAGATCCCGAACTTGTAGGCAATACCAACACTGGTTGTGGTCAAAGCAATCTTGAGCTTCTAAAAGCTCAACTCACAATCATCGGACTATCTAAAAAGAGCACCCTTCTGGGTCAACTTGGTCAATGGGCTGAGATAGATGAAAACCCCTCCACAAACCGGCAATAACAACTCGCCAAACCCAGGAAGCTCCAAGTCTCTATAGCTGAAGTAGGTCTAGGCCAGTTCTGAATTGGCTCAATCTTCTTAGGATCAAAAAGGCAATCGATACCCTCAAAGATAACACATGGACCAAAAAGGCAACCGAGTCCAACCAGAACTCACACTTTGAAAACTTGGCATATAACTGACGATTCCTCAGAGTCTGAAGTACGATCCGCAGATGTTGCTCATGCTCCTCAAGACTACGGGAGTAGACTCAAATATCATCAATGAAGACAATCACAAAAGAATCCAAATAAGTCTTGAACACCTGGTTCATCAAATCCATAAATGATGCTGGGGAATTAGTCAAGCCAAATGACATCACTAAGAACTCATAGTAACCATACCGAGCCCGAAAAGCTTTCTTAGGGAAATCCGATGCCCTAATCTTCAATTGATGGTAGCCAGATCTTAAGTCAATCATGGAAAACACTTTGGCACCCTGAAGATGATCAAATAAGTCATCAATCCTCGATAACGGATACTTGTTCTTGATAGTGAACTTGTGCAACTGCTGATAGTCGATACACATCCTCATTTTTCCATCCTTCTTCTTCACAAATAATACTGGTGCACCCCAAGGCGAGACACTAGGTCTAATTAATCTCTTGTCAAGCAAATCCTGCAACTGCTCCTTCCATTCCTTCAACTCAACTGGGGCCATACAGTATAGTGCGTTAGAAATGGGCTGAGTGCCCGGAACCAGATCAATTCAGAAGTCAAATCTCTGTAGGGTGGCATCCTAGGAAAATATGTAGGGAATACCTCTGGAAATTCGCACACAACTGGTATTGAATCCATGGAAGGAACCTCCGCACAAGGATCACAGATATAGGCCAAATATGTTAAACACCCCTTCTCGACCATACATCGAGCCTTCACATAAGAAATAACCCTGCTAGTAGAATGGCCAGGAGTCCCCCTCCACTCCAATCGGGGCAACCCTAGCATGGCTAAGGTCACCGTCTTGGGGTGACAGTCCAAAATAGCGTGATAAGGTGATATCCAGTCCATGCCAAATATGACATCAAATTCTACCATATCAAGAAGTAAAAGGTCTACCCTAAGAACCATCAAGTAAATATCAAATCTCAAGCCATGAAGGAAATATCATGTATATTAGGACTCCTAGAGTAATTACGCACGAGTTATCCCGAGGTCGTACAACCCGATCCAGGGATGTATCTCATATATACTGCCAAGGCATTTGGCCCGAGCCATAGGAATAGAGAAAATATTCGAAATAGGGGTCAAACAACTATAACACAAGGATGGAACTCAAAGAAAGCATAACTCTTACCAACAATCAAGTATTCCGCCAACATTCAAGGTAATGAAACTTGTCCTAGCATAATCGCTAATCACATTTCAATTTTAAATTTAAGTAATTTAAATAACATTTTGAGTTCAAACAGTACAAATATTTTATGATAAAGTCCTATGTCTACACGGACATGAAAATGATTTTAACCACATACGGACTTTCGTCACATGGTGCGTACGTATCACCCACAACTAGCAACAAATAACAATTTAAATGCCTATGGGGATAATTCCTTCTTACAAGATTAGGAAACAGACTTACCTTGTTTCCAAGTCCTCTTCTCGGCCCTCAAACCACACTAATAGCCTCAAAATACCGCCGAGCAACCCCAAACTAGTCAAAAGTCGTACAAACTAATCAATATATGCTCAAAATTTCATACTTCATCTATTAGAGTAACTACCCAACCCAAATCAGAAAGTTCCTAAAAGTCACCCCGTGCCCACGTGCCCAGGCTCTGAAACATTTTGTAGATAAATGTTACACATGACCTAACGGACTCAAATATATAATTGCTACTCAATTCTATAATCAATTTTGTGGTCTAATCCCATTTTACCAAACCCTAGGCTTTTTAACATAATCCCATAAGTTTTTGGTTAATTTCTAGGTTAAAATCTATCCATAATCTATGTATTAAACTCACATTAGGTAGAAGTCACTTACCTCAAGATACTAGGTGAAAATCCCTCTCCAAGAAGCTCTAAAATCGGCCAAACCAATGTGAAATGAGAGAAAATGAGCCTAAGTCCCGATTTTAAAACATTTTTCTACCCAGTGGTCCTTCTTCGCGATCGCGTAAACAACAATCGCGTTCGCGAAGGCAAAGGCTGACAACTCCAAAAAAATGTTCTTCGCGATTGCGACAAGAGGCTTACGATCGCTAAGGCTAACTTGTCCTACCCTTCGTGAACCCAAGCTCCCTATTGCGAACGCGAAGGCTACTAGCCTCCCTTCCCCCAGCCTCAACTCCTTATTCGTGATCGCGGCCCTGTTTTCCCTAACGCGAAGCTTCATAACTCTCACCCTTTGCGAACGCGACTTAACCTTCGCAAACGTGAAGTACAAAATTTCCCTAGACCCAATCCTTTATCGAGAACCAGCAAATTCTACAATTTGGACTTGACTCTAGGTGGTTCGTAATACACCTGAGCCACCCGGGACCCCATCCAAATGCACGAAAAAGTTCATAAACATGATACGAACCTACTCGAAGCCTCAGAATACATAAAACAACATTAAAATTTTGAATCACACCCTAAAATCAAATTAACCAACTTATGAACTTCAAACTTCTTAAACTAGCTCCGAACACGACGAATCATACTTAGACAACTCGGAATGACCCCAAATTTTACGCACAAGTAACAAATCATAATACAAATATATTCCTAGGCACGGAATCCCAAACGGCCATAGATAGCATGAAAGTCTGCTTCAAACCAAATTTTGGAAACTCTAAAATCTTCAAGGTACCGACTTTCAACAATAAGAGCCGAAATGCTCCGGGTTAACCCGAAACTCGATCCAAACACACGCCCAAGTTCAAAATTATTATACGAACCTATTGGAAATTTCAAATTTTAGTTTCGAGATCGTTCACTCAAAATATTGTCTCAAGTCAAACTTGACCACCTTAGGCCACTTTTAAGGAACTAAGTGTTCTGAATTCAACTCGAACCCTTCCAAAACCAAATCAATTATTCCGCAAGTTATAAAATTACAAAAGTACATAGGAGAAGTCTTAAATAGGGGAACGAGTATCTAGAAAGAAAAACGACCGGTCGGGTCGTCACATGGTATGATCCAACACCAAGTAGAGGTACAAAGGTGCATCCCCAGTACAAAATTATTGAAATAAAGCATCCGGGGAGGTATAGACTCTATGACCCATTTATCATTGCAAAAAATATGAAGTAAGTGTATTATCCAACTTATTATTTGTGCAAGAAAAAGTCTGCATGGCAGTTAGTGATAAAAACAAAGCTAGTGGGTAGAGTTGAAGTCGAGGACGCATTAGATGTACCGTGACATTTCAAGTGTTGAAATACTAGTGGATGATGAATTAGCAGATAGCAACGACCCATATGAAGAATTCAATCCTTTTATCCTAATATCAGTTTTAACTGAGCATGGTGAGGGAACATCAATGGCAAACAAGGATGAAGATTCAATTGATGAACATGAAACAAGCGAGGATGAAGAATTATATGATGAAAATGAAACAAGCAATGAAGAATCATATGATGAAGAAAATGAAAATGAAACAAGTGATGAGGATTAAGCTATTTGTGTGTTTTATGACTTGTTGAGTATTTATATTTTATTCCTTAAATCATTGTAATATGTAACAGAATTACTTTATATTGTTAATGACATCTTGGTTTTTTGTATACTTTATGTTTATATAGTTTATGTTAAATTATTTTATATGTAAATATTTTATATTCATTACACTGATGGCTTCTCGCGGTAAAGATACAAAACAACCTAAGAAGAAAAAATACACTTTACCGACTACAAATCAGTTTCCTCCACCTATAACAAATATGAGCCCTCTTCATATGCCTCCTCGTCCTTCCATGCCAGCTTCACAGCCATCTGACTTTTTCAAAGTCCCTCCCCGGTCTAGCTCGCTTCAGTATTACTCCATGTCTTCTCATGGTGGCTTAGCTTCGACCACCATTAATTTTATGCCCACGCCTCATTTTCCAGCTTCTTCCCCACGTGATCCTACTAGTCAGGTTGGAGGCTCACCAACGATTGCATCCCCGAGCTATCATAGTAGCCATCATGGTGGTTCATCTTTTGTGCCTCAAACATTGTCCACTCAATTATCATCTCCATCATCATCCACTCCAAGTATATCTAACTTGGATATTGGAGGCTATCACGCAGATGTATCCCCACCTACTGGTACTTCTTCAGTTGCTGCTACCGTGAGACAGTGTACTGGAGAGATTTTACAGTAGGATTCTCTTTATCGGCCGATTATCGTTCCCCATGACGACGAGTGAATTTTACTTTAATTTTCTTTTAAAATCTTTCAATAAAATTTTGCATATAATGAATTTAATTAATATTTATGTTATATATTAAATTTAATGCATGTTTTTGCAATTCTATCAGGCCACACATATGGTGGTAGAATCTATGAAGCCATTTTTTCATGAGCCGTAGAATATTTGGAAAGAGATGCCGTACCAGATCAAAATGAATATGTGACAACAATTTAAGGTAAGAATAAAATAAATTTTATTAATACTTGTCATCATTTGTCTAATGTTATTAATTTCTTTTTGCAGGTTAGGTGCATATGGAACCTGTACTTGAAAATGAGGTGAATGTAACTTCGAGAAGAGAGAACAAAGACAAAAAAATTCAAATCATGTTTCTAGGAGAGGTGGCACCAAGCCTGATTGGATACATGAAGGTGTCTGGAATCAACTATTGGCGAAATGGAATACCGCTAAATGGAAGAAGAAGAAGAGTGAAGAGGCAAAGTTAAACAGAGCTTCTAATAAGGGTGAATCGTTGCATACTGGAGGTTCAATTAGTTTTGCGGCCCATCGTTTGAGATTAGTAATTTTATTATAAAGTATTTTTTAGTTTGAAAGTTGTGTGTTTGTTTTCTTTCTCATTTTACTTTCTTTTCTTTATTTCTCGTGAAAATAAATAAAGGTTGAGTCTTGTCACGACCCCAAATCTACAATGTCGTGATGGCGCCAAACGTGGAACTAGGCAAGCCGACTATTTTACCAAAACAAACCAATAATTCAAAATAAAGATTTCTTCAAGCTATTTAATTAATAAAAAACTCCATACGATAAATCTGAATAACAAAATGAGGAAGAAAAGCCCGACATCGAGGTGTCACTAGTCATGAGCATCCACTAAGTACTGTCCGATAAAAACTAAGACTAATATAGTTTGGGAAAAACAACTAATAATATCTAAAGGAAGATAGGAGGGAGAAGAGCAGGGCTATGATCGCCATGCAGCTACCTTGCTAACTCCACAGATCCACGACGGATGAAAATCAACAATCACTAGCACGTCCAGCAACCCCTGGATCTGCACACAAGGTGCAGGGAGTAATGTGAGTACGCCAACTCAGTAAGTAATAAAAGTAAATAAAGACTGAGCAATAGAAAACACATAAAGTCCACATCATGAAATCTCAGTAAGTACAACATGCTTTTGAATTAGTATGTGAGTCAAATCATCTCGTTTAAATATCCGGTTTCACTAAACTATTTTAGAACATCTTTCGACAGTTTTTTTCCAACAAAGTGATGAAACAGAGAGTAAAAATGATGGAAACATAAACAGCCCCTCGGGCAAAACATCACTCATGAACAGCCCCTCGGGCAACCATGAATCATAAACAGCCCCTCGGGCAAACATCACAATCGCTCGTAAACAGCCCCGCGGGCACAACATGAATCAAGAACAGCCCCTCCGGTAAAACATCATATCACTCACTCAGGGTACCCGCACTCAGTGGGGGTGTGCAGACTCCGGATGGGCTCCTACAACTCAAGCGATATTATAAGCCACCTCGTGGCATAAATCAATCAGGCCATCGGCCTCTCATAATCATAAATCAATAACAGCATGCTGCGGCGCGCAGCTCGATCCCATAATATCCTCACAAGAACAGGCCCTCGGCCTCACTCAGTCATAAACCTATCAAGCCACTCGGGCTATCAGTAAAAATAGGGTGCTCAGCCCAAAATATTATTTTATGCATCAAAACGGGGTAATAAAAACTAAGTTATGAAATCAGTAAAAACAACATGACTGAGTATATATCTTAAATCAAAACAGTGACAAGATAATAAGAAAAGGCCTCTAAGGGTCCAAACAACTTTGGCACAAGGCCCAAATATGGCATTCAACCCAATTTATAAAAATTCTTTCTAAATCACATAAGTATCATATAGTTTCAGTCAAATACGCAACTTAATAGTTGCTGCGGGACGAACCAAGTCATAATCCCCAACGGTGCACGCTCACACGCCCGTCACCTAGCATGTGCGTCTCCTCAAAGTAGTGAAACGATGTGAAATACGGGGTTTCATACCCTCGGGACTAGATTTACAATCATTACTTACCTCAAACCAGTCAAATCCCTATTCCGCGATGTCCTTGACTCTCGAACTGGCCTCCAAATGCCTCGAATCTAGCCACAAACAATTCGATACAATCAACACTAGCTAAAGGAATCAATCCCATAAGAAATGCTAAGCGTTAGGCCAAAAGTCAAAAAGTCAACTCAAAAGTCGGGCCCCGGGCCCACGTCTCGAAACCCGACAAAAGTCACAAAATACGACAACCCATTTGATTATAAGACTAACCATACTAGTTTCACTCAAATCCGACCTCAAATGGGCTTTCAATGCCCAAAAATTCATTTTATGAAACTCCACCAATTCTCCCCAAATTCCATCCAAATCACGAATCAAATGATGAATTCAATGATATATTCATGAATATTAGCCAAAAACGAGTTAGAATTACTTACCTAGATGATTTCCTTGAAAAAAAAACTCCCAAAAATTCGCCTCAAACCGAGCTCCCAAAGTCCAAGATGTGAAATAAAACGCTAAACGTCTCTTATATAGTGGCCTCTGAACTTCCATTACGCGGTCCGCGTATTTCTCACTGCGGCCGTGGATCTTCAGAAACTACCGCGGTCCGCATGAAATTCGCTGCGGCTGCACAATCCTCACCGCGGTCCGCAAAATCCAGTCGCGGCCGCATAGTACCATCGTGGTCCGCGAAATTCCCTCCCCGGCCGCACTTCCAAGATCCGAGACCTGCAACTTTCCAACACCAGATACCAGATATCTTCAACTCCCAAAGCCAAATAGTGATCCGATAACCACCCAAAACTCACCCGAGGCCCTTAGGTCCTCGACCAAACGTAATAACACATCCCATAACATCATTCAACCTTGGTCGGACCTTCGAATCACTCAAAACAACATCAAAACACCAGATTACCCTCGGATTCAAGCCTAAGAACATCTAAATTTTTCAAATTTCACAAACGACGTCGAAACCTACCAAATCATGTCCGAATGTCTCGAAATTTTGCACACACATCACAAATGACACTACGACCCTACTCCAACTTCCGAAATTCCATTCCTACCCCGATATCAAAATTTCCACTGCCGACCAAAAATCGCCAAATTTCCAATTTCGCCAATTCAAGTCTAATTCTACCACGGACCCCCAAATCACATTCCGGACGCGCTCCCAAGTCCAAAATCACCTAACGGAGCTAACCAAAACTGTCAGAATTCACATCCGAGATCGTCCACACATAAATCAATATCCGATTGACTTTTCCAACTTAAGCCTTCTCAAAAGAGACTAAGTGTCTCAATTCACTCCAAAAACACTCCGAACCCGAACCAACAAAAGCGATACGATCAAATATAGCTGAAGAACACAAAAGGAAGCAGAAATTGGGGAAACGGGGTTGTAACTCATGAAACGACCGGCCGGGTCGTTACATCCTCCCCCTCTTAAACAAACGTTCGTCCTCGAACGAGTCTAGAAACATACCTGAAGCCTTAAATAGGTGTGGATAGCTGCTCCGCATCTCCCGTTGGGTCTCCCAAGTAGCCTCCTCCACGGGCCGACCTCTGCACTGCACTTTCACTGAAGCTATATCCTTTGATCTCAACTTTTGGACCTGCCGCTCCAAAATAGCCACTGGCTCCACATCATAAGTCAAATCACCGTCTAACTGAACCGTGCTGAAATCCAAAACATGAGACGGGTCACCAATATACTTATGGAGCATAGAAACATGAAATACCGGATGCACACCCGACAAGCTAGGTGGCAAAGCAAGCTCATAAGCCACCTCCCTAATCCTCTAAAGCACCTCAAAAGGCCCAATAAACCGAGGGCTCAACTTGCCCTTCTTTCAAAATCTCATAACACCCTTCATGGGCGAAACCTTCAGTAGAACCTTATCACCAACCATGTAAGATACATCCCGAACCTTCCTGTCGGCATAACTCTTTTGTTTTGACTGCGCTGTACGAAGCCACTCCTGAATCACTTTCACCTTGTCCAAAGCATCTTGTACCAGGTCTATACCTAAAAGCCTGGCCTCGCCCGGCTCAAACCAACCTACTGGACAGCTACATCGCCTCCCATATAAAGCCTCATATGGAGCTATCTGAATACTTGACTGATAACTGTTATTGTAAGCAAACTCCGCGAGCGGCAGAAACTAGTCCCATGAACCCCCAAAATCAATGACACAAGCGCACAACATTTCCTCCAATATCTAAATAGTGCGCTCGAGCTGTTCGTCTGTCTGAGGGTGAAAAGCTATGCTCAGCTCAACCTGAGTACCCAAATCTCGCGGCACGGCCCTCCAAAACTGCAATGTAAATTGAGTACCTCTATATGAAATGATTGAAACCGGGACACCATGCAGGCGAACAATCTCTCAGATGTAAGTCTTAGCTAACCGCTCTGAAAAACAGCTAGTATACACCGGAATGAAGTGCACGGACTTGGTTAGCCGATCCACAATCACCCAAATAGCATCGAACTTTCTCAAAGTCCGTGGCAGTCCAACTACAAAATCCATGGTGATCCGCTCCCACTTCCACTCTGGAATATCTATCTGCTGAAGCAAGCCACCCGGTCTCTGATGCTCATTTTTCAGATACTGACAATTAAGACACCGAGCTAGAAACCCCACTATATCTTTCTTCATTCTTCTCCACCAATAGTGTTGTCTCAATTCCTGGTACATCTTCGCGGCACTCGGATGGATGGAATACCGCGAACTATGGGCCTCCTCAAGAATCAACCCCCGAAGTCCATCTACATTGGGCACACATACCCGGCCTTGCTTCCTCAATACCCCATCATTACCAATAGTCACATCTCTGGCATCGCCGTGCTGAACTCTGTCCTTGAGGAGAAGCAAATGAGGATCATCATATTGGTGCCCTCTGATACGATCAAACAAGGAAGATTGAGAAACCACACAAGCTAGGATCCGACTGGGCTCCGAAATGTCCAACCTCACAAACCGATTGGCCAAGGCCTGAACATCAACCGCAAAAGGTCTCTTTCCAACAGGAATAAATGCAAGACTGCCCATACTCACCGCCTTCCTACTCAAGGCAACGGCCACTACATTGGCCTTCCCCGGATGGTACAAAATAGTAATGTCATAGTCTTTAGCAGCTCCAACCATCTCCGCTGCCTCAAATTGAGATCCTTCTATTTGAACAAGTGCTGGACGCTACGATGATCAGTAAACACCTCACAAGACACACCATAGAGATAATACCTCCAAATCTTTAACGCATGAACAATGGCAGCCAACTCCAAATCATGAACAAGGTAGTTATTCTCATGGGGCTTCAACTGACGAGAAGCATAAGCAATCACTCTACCCTCCTGCATCAACACATACCCAATGGCGACCCGAGAAGCATCACAATATATCGTGCAAGAACCTGAAGCTGATGGCAAAACTAACACTGGAGTTGTGGTCAAGGCAGTCTTGAGCTTCTGAAAGAAGCACCCTTTTGGGTCAATTTGGTCAAGGGTGATGCAATAGATGAAAATCCCTGAATGAGCCGACGATAATAACCCGCCAAACCAAGAAAGCTACGAATCTTCGTGGCTGAGGACGATTTGGGCCAACTCTGAACCGCCTTTATCTTCTTCGCATCAACCTGAATACCCTTACTGGACACCACGTGCCCCAAGAACGCCACTGAACCGAGCCAAAACTCACACTTGGAGAACTTTGCATACAGCTTCTCCTCTCTCAACCGCTACAATACAACTCTCAAATGCTCAGCGTGCTCCTCCCTATTACGCGAGTACACCAGAATATCACCAATGAAAATAATAACAAACGAGTCGAGATAAGGCTAAAACACGTTGTTCATCAAATGCATGAATGCTTCTGGGGCATTGGTAAGCCCAAAAGACATCACAAGAGACTCATAATGACCATATCGGGTCCTAAAAGCTGTCTTAAGAATGTTCGAGTCCCTAATCTTCAACTGGTGATACCTTGACCTGAGATCAATCTTGGAGAACACACTCTCTCTCTGAAGCTGGTCAACTAAATCATCAATATGAGGTAAATGATACTTGTTCTTGATTGTGACTTTGTTCAGCTGCTTGTAGTCAATGCACATTCTCATAGTGATATCCTTCTTCTTCACAAATAGGACAGGCGCACCCCAAGGCGACACACTAGGCCGAATAAACCCCTTATAAAGGAGTTCCTGAAGCTGCTCCTTCAATTCCTTTAACTCCGTCGGCGCCATACCACACGGTGGAATAGAAATGGGCTGGGCCCGGCACCAAATCAATACCGAAGTTAATATCCTTGTCTGGTGGCATGCTCAACAGGTCTGTCGGAAACATATCTGGAAAATCCCTCACCACCGGAACTGAATCAATGGTAGGAGTTTATGCACCGACATCCCTCACAAAGGCCAAATAAGAAAGACAACCCTTCCCAACCATCCGTTGGGCGTTCAAGAATGAAATTACCCTACTGGGAACATAATCCGTTGAACCTCGCCACTCAATCCGTGGCACCCCCGGCATAGCCAACATCACCGTCTTAGCGTGCCCTCTCCACTCGCTCCTAACGGCGAATCGACTCTATGTCCCTAGAAATGTTAACAACCTCGTCAAAAGAAGCACCAGATACCCTCTCTCTGGTCATAAGAATCCGTAACTGATACGAGAGGCCATCCACGAACCTCCTGATCCTCTCCCTGTCCGTGGGAACCAACCAGATAGCATGACGGGCTAACTCAGAGAACCTCATCTCATACTGCATCACAGTCATATCATCCTGACGCAACTGCTCGAACTGCCTGCGCAGGTCCTCTCCGCGGGACTGCGGCACATACTTCTCCAGAAAGAGAACAGAGAACCGCTGCCATGTGAGTGGCACAACACCAACAGGCCTACGCCTCTCATAAGCCTCCCACCAAGTAAAGGCAGCTCCAGAGAACTGAAAGGTAGTGAATGAGACCCTACTGGTCTCTAGAATACCCGCCGTATGAAGAATCCTCTAACACTTGTCCAAGAAACCCTGGCATCCTCGCCCTCGGTACCACTGAAAGTCAGAGGCTGAAGTCTACCAAACCTCTCCAATCTACGCTGCTCGTCATCAGGCATGACTGGTACCATATAATCCTGAGCAGGTGCAACCGTCTGGGCCGGTGGTGCCTCCGGTGTCTGTAGTCCCTGAATAACCTGCTCAGGTATACAGGCGGCGGGAGTCTGAGTGCCTTCCCTGGCCTGGGAAGTAGTTGTTGTAGTAGAAACAGCAACCGCCTGAGAAAGACTGGTGCACACGGTCAAGATCTGAGCTAAGGTCTCTTGAAGACCTTGGATAACAATAGGCACAGCCGGTGCCTGGGCTGGTCCCGCTGGAGCATCCTTTATTGGACCTGATCATGAACTAGGGCGGCTGGTGGGTCTGCACGTGCTGCCCTAGCTGCTGTGCGGGCTACACCCCTGCCCCTACCATGGCCTCGACCGCGGCCTCAACCTCTCGCGGCCCCAACGGGTGGTACTGGTGGCCGTCTGTCCTGACTGGTAGCACGTGTCCTCCTCACCATCTGTGAGAGAATAGAATAATAAAAATTTAGTTACCAGAATCAACAAATTCGCACGAAGAGAGTTCAAGAATGTGAAGTTTTCCTAAGGTTCTGCAGCGTCTAGAAGATAAGTACAGACGTCTTCATACCGATCCGCAAAACACTACTACACTCGCTCATGACCCGTGAGACCTATCTAACCTAGGCTCTGATACCAACTTGTCACGACCCCAAATCTACTATGTCGTGATGATACCTAACGTGGAACTAGGCAAGCCGACTATTTTACCAAAACAAATCGATAATTCTAAATAAAGATTTCTTCCAGATATTTAATTAACAAAAAACTCCATACGATAAATCTGAATAATAAAATGCGGAAGAAAAGCCCGACATGGGGGTGTCGCTAGTCATGAGCATCCACTAAGAACCGTCCGATAAAAACTAAGACTAATACAGTCTGGGAAAAATAACTAATAATATCTAAAGGAAGATAGGAGGGAGAAGAGCAGGGCTGCGATCGCCATGCAGCTACCTTGCTAACTCCACAGATCCGCAACGGATGAAAATCAACAATCTCTATCACGTCCAGCAACCCCTGGATCTGCACACAAAGTGCAGGGAGTAATGTGAGTACGCCAACTCAGTAAGTAATAAAAGTAAATAAAGACTGAGCAGTAGGAAACACATAAAGTCCACATCATGAAATCTCAGTAAGTACAACATGCTTTCAAATCAGTATATGAGTCAAATCATCTCGTTTAAAAATCCAGTTTCACTAAACCATTTTAAAACATCTTTCGACAATTGTTTTTCCCAACAACGTGATGAGACAGAGAGTAAAAATGATGGAAACATAAACAACCCCTCGGTCAAAACATCACTCGTGAACTACCCCTCGGGCAAACATGAATCATAAACAGCCCCTCGGGCAAACCTCATAATCGCTCGTAAACAGCCCCGCGGGCACAACATGAATCAAGAACAGCCCCTCGGGCAAAACATCATATCACTCACTTAGGGTACCCGCGCTCACTGGGGTGTGCAGACTCCGGAGGGGCTCCTACAGCCCAAGCACTACAACAAGCCACTTCGTGGCATAAATCAATCAGGCCCTCGGCCCCTCATAATCATAAATTAGTAACAGCATGCTGCGGCGCACAGCCCGATCCCATAATATCATCATAAGAACAGGCCCTCGGCCTCACTCAGTCATAAACCTCTCAAGCCACTTGGGCTATCAGTAAAAATAGGGTGCTCAGCCCAAACTATTATTTTATGCATCAAAACGGGTAATAAAACTGAGTTATGAAATTAGTAAACACATCATGACTGAGTATAGATCTTAAATCAAAACAGTGAGAGGATAATAAGAAAAGGCCCCTAAGGGTCCAAACAGCTTTGGCACAATGCCCAAATATGGCATTCAACCCAATTTATAAAAATTCTTTCTAAATCACATAAGTATCATATAGTTTCAGTCAAATACGCAACTTAATAGTTGCTACGGGACGGACCAAGTCATAATCCCCAACGGCGCAGGCTCACACGCCCGTCACCTAGAATGTGCGTCTCCTCAAAGCAGTAAAACGATGTGAAATCCGAGGTTTCATACCCTCAGGGCTAGATTTACAATCATTACTTACCTCAAACCGGTCAAATCCCTATTCCGCGATGTCCTTTCCTCTCGAAGAGGCCTCCAAGCGCCTCGAATCTAGCCACAAACAATTCGATACAATCAACACGAGCTAAAAGAATCAATCCCATAAGGAATTCTAAGCTTTAGGCCAAAAGTTAAAAAGTCAACTCAAAAGTCGGGCCCCGGGCCCACGTCTCGAAACTCGACAAAAGTCACAAAATCCGACAACCCATTCGATTATAAGGCTAACCATACTAGTTTCACTCAAATCCGACCTCAAATGGGCTTTCAATTCCCAAAAATTCATTTTATGAAACTCCACCAATTTTTCCCAAATTCCATCAAATCACGAATCAAATGATGAATAATGATATATTCAGGAATATGAGCCAAAACCAAGTTATAATTACTTACCCAGATGATTAAAATTCGCCTCAAACCAAGCTATCAAGGTCCAAGATGTGAAATAAAATCCTAAACCTCGCTTATATAGTGCCCTCTGAACTTCCATTCCGCGGTCCGCGTATTTCTCACCGCGGCCGCACACTCCCCACCGCGGTCCGCGAAATTCTACCACGGCCGTGGGTCCTGAGATATCAACTACCGCGATCTGCATGAAATTCACTGCGGCCACACAATCCTCACCGCGGTCCGCGAAATCCAGTCGCGGCCGCATAGTACCATCGCGGTCCGTGAAATTCCCTCCGCTGCCGCACTTCCAAGATCCGAGACCTGTAACATTCTAACACCAGATACCAGATATCGTTAACTCCCAAAGCCAAATAGTGATCCGATAACCACCTGAAACTCACCCGAGGCCCTTGGGACCTCGACCAAACGTACCAACACATCCCATAACATCATTCAACCGTGGTCGGACCTTTGAATCACTCGAAACAACATCAAAACACCAGATTACCCTCGGATTCAAGCCTAAGAACATCTAAATTTTCCAAATTTCACAAAGGACGTCGAAACCTACCAAATTGCGTTCGAATGACTCCAAATTTTGCACACACATCACAAAATTACATTCCAGCCCCGATATCAAAATTTCCACTGCCGACCGAAAATCGACAAATTTCCAATTTCTCCAATTCAAGCCTAATTCTACCACGGACCCCTAAATCACATTCCGGGCGCTCTCACAAGTCGAAAATCACCTAACAGAGCTTACCAAACCGTATGAATTCACATCCGAGATTGTTCACACATAAGTCAACATCCGGTTGACTTTTCCAACTTAAGCCCTTCTCAAAATAGACTAAGTGTCTCAATTCACTTCAAAACCACTCCGAACCCGAACCAACTAACGCGATACGATCAAATATAGCTGAAGAACACAAAAGGAAGCAGAAATGGGAGAAACGGGGTTGTAACTCATAGAACGAATGACCGGGTCATTACAAGTGTATGGTCTTGGAGTACAACCATCATTCAGTCGTCCAACAACATTATTCAGTGGTGCATCAGTTTTCCAAGAAGACATGGAAGCTATGCATCTAAAAATGGATCAAATATCGCAAGAATGGAACACAACTCGGGTTTTGATCCAGAAGTTATTAAAAAAGAAAGCAAGAAAGGCAGTCATCCTGCAATAGAGGAATCTGAGTCTGACGAGGAGACTGAGTCTGATCAATAGGAGTAGCTATTTGGATGTGGATATTATATTTTAGACTTGAAGATAGAGATATGTTTTAAATTATGAGTTTGCGTTAGTATTTTGATAATTGGTGTTTGATTGCTTGGTAGTTTGGTTTGTTATAAATATTGATGTTTGATTTATCATAATTTAGTTTGTTATCAATATTGGTTTTTGGTTTGTTATAAATACGGTGTTTGGTTTGTTATAATTTGGTTTGTTATATAGAGCCAGAATGGATGGTTTTGTGTCTATTACCAGTTCTTCCTCCTGAACACCGAAGCTATTTCCTCTAGACAGAATGAGGCTCCCGTTGAGAGATCTATTAGTGATTGGGCCACCCTTCCTGGCAAAGAAAGAAAGGCAGGTTCAGGCGATTGATCAAAAAAAGATTTCCTTCCCTTTCTTTATGACAGAGCAATTGAATGAAGCGGTGCGGGGCCTATAAGATTATGAATAAGCTATTTATTCTCCGTCCTTTTGAATAAAAAAACCTTCGGAATGATGGTAGTAGAGTAGTCGATCTGATCTCGCGCGCGGGCGGATAGAAATGCCTATAGATGTTGAGACCGCAATATTGGTGTTTGGTTTGTTATAAATATTGTTGTTCGGCTTGTTATGATAAATTAGGTGTATGGTCGGCTGTTTTATTTGGCAGGTGGTGCAGTTGAAAATACAGCAAAATTGTGCTAAATGTTTTCCAGATTTAAGGCTGATTTGCGACCAAATCAGTCGCAAATCTTACCAGAAATTTTCCAGATTTGCGACTGATTCGGTCGCAAATTATGAATTTATGAATTCTTTTAATTAATTTTTTCTCAACTTTTACAACCGTTTCGGTTGGAAAATTAAATTAAGTATTAATTTTATTATTTAATTTTTCGATAGATTTCGTCGGAAATATTAATTAAATTACTTTTAATATTTAAATTTCTGACCACTTCGGTCGGAAATTTAAATTATGTATTTATTTTATTATTTAAATTTGCAACCGAATCGGTCGAAAATTTACCGGCCAATTTAGTCGCAAATCCATTAAATTCAAACGCGTCCTTGATTGTTTAATTTTGCGACCATATCTGTTGGAAACTTCCAACTGGTTCGGTCGCAATTTGCGATCGTGTGTTTTCCGACCGATCTTTTTCAGTTGGTAATCCATCGGAAAAGGTCGATTTTGGACCGATTTGCGACCGTTTTGACGGTAAAAAATTAGCTCTTTTCTAGTAGTGTGGCCACCCCATGCTATTTTGACTTATAAATCCAACAAGAGCTTATATCAGAATTGCATGTATTGGTTTTATGGTTTCTTTACCTCTAGATTTTCAACAAGAGTATAAATAAGAAAAAAGAGATTTCATAATTTCATTTGTTCGTAAATAATGGCTAACAAGACTTTGGATCCATCGTGAAAGCTTCCTGTAGGTTTCTACCTACAATCCCTACCATGTATCAGTAGTGTATCTACACGTAAATATTGATATTATTTTTTAACAGGAAGCGCATTCATGATCTTAAAATTATTGGTGCACCACTATATTTATCATATTGTTAATTGATTGGGAAAAAATGAATGGCTTGTGTCTTATTATTAATTTTGCACATTATCCAAAGATAAGCCATACGCTTGATTAATCTAAAATTATATTTTATTTCACTAAAAACAATATAGAACAATAAAATAGACAAGCATGTAGAGAGAAAGAGAGGAGAGAATCTTATTTCTTTTAAGTATTCAGTGTTTTCCAAGTGTGTACAATGTGATGCTCAAACTCTCTATTTATAGAATGATATTGAGGTAATACAAATGGATGTCATGAACATAGTATTTACTATTGAGAACATGGGGGAAGATCATGGGGAGGTTATGAAGGTGTGGGAGTTACAACTATAATGGTGAGAAGTAGTGGGATTATCTACATAATGGAGAAGAGTAGTGAGAGTCATATTTGATTAATGGACAACCATATAATATGTATTTCATAACACTCCCCCTTGGATGTCCATAGATAATGTGCCTCGTTAAAACCTTACTAAGAAAAAACCCTACAGGGAAAAATCTTAGTGAAGGAAAAAGAGTACACATATCTTGTAATACGCATTATTTGCTGCCTCACTAAAAACCTTGCCAGAAAAACCCAGTGGGATAAAATCTTAGCTAAGGAAAAAAGAGTACAACGCGTATTTGCCTCCCCCTGATGAAAACATCAATTTATTTCTCTGAGATGACGTGTTCCGATCTTGTATACCAACTTCTCAAATATTAAGGTTGCTCGTGCTTCACTGAAAGAACACCAAATTTTCAAGCAAAAAAATTTGTTGAACATCTATTTCACCGTTCGGTGAAGATTGTGTCTGATAAACAACTTTGATGAAATGTATGCTTTATTCTGTCTCCTTCAATATATCTTTCTTTCAATTGAGATAAACAAATATCATCTCCTTCACTATTATTGGAATCTTCTCTTCAAGGAAAAGTCGCACATTTGTTGTGTGTTGAGTCACTTGCTTTATCAAAGATACAAATAGATTGTTTGAAGAACGAACTTCAGAAAATGCCTGCATTTGCATAATCAAATAAACCTTGATAATATTTATTAGAATAAACAAATCTATATCAAAGATTCCTTTTTCAATATAACACTAACCGTATTTCAATATACAAAGGAGTAAAACTATATCTCGCTAGAATATTGTTATACTTATGGTTCTAGCAAGATACATTAGTGCACCAATTGCACTAGACACAAAAATAAATCATTTAAACCATGATTACTCTAATCCACATAAGGATTGCTGAAACTTTATATATTTCAAAACAATTTAAATCCTTCAAGGATTTTCATTATACGCATATCAAGTATTTCATGTATTTCCAAATTAAAACCTGAAAAGGATTTCATCCACCATAGGAGAACATATCTCCATATAACTAATGCCAGAATATTTACGAAAATTTTTATGCTACAAGTCGTCTTTATGTCTATCGACTTAATTTTTCATTTCACTTTCAGGTATTGGGACTAGCCGTCCAACTTTATATTTTTCAAGTGAAGTTAATTTTCATTGCGAATTTTTCATTTGGCCAATCATTTATCTGTTCAAATTCCATGACAGATTTGAGCTCAAGATCCTCGTCAATATTAATAATATTGAACGCTACATTATATCAATAATACGTCGACGATCATTTTATATCGGTTCCATCATCACTCAATAAAGACATAACTTATCGAAATCTCATTATTTTCAGGTACCTGAGCCTCTCCCATGAGGTCGTATAAAGTGTTATGTCGTGGTACTCTTATAGAGAACTTGCCTCATTAGTATGACCATCTTTATCATTTGTGCCTCTCCTTCTTCAAGGAGTTTTATCTTTGGAACCGATTAGTCTATTACGCTTCATGCATTCCATAGACTATGTCCATCATGGAGTTTATTCTATTTGGAGTATTAGCAACTGAAATATAACATTTAGCTTTGGGTTAGCAAATGCGCCTGGCAATATTTTACAAATGAATTATCACTTGAACTTTAAGTTCTCATTTTCTTATACGAGGATCTAGGTGCACTCATAATAATTCATTCCATGTTTTACTCTTTCAGCTGCCCATCTCCCCTCCTAATGCTGGGATCACCAACATATTTTCCAACCTTCTTTGGGAACCCATCTTTATGCATTATGGTGGGATAATTAAATCGTATAGCACATCCACATCTCGAGATGGAAATTATTTGGTTCTTAGCCCTGAACCAATTATGATAGGGAGAATTTATCATAACTTGTTGGCAAGATGCGTACAAGTGATGTTGTGTAACGACCCGGCCGGTCGTTTCATGAGTTTCAGTCCCGTTCTCCCTATTTTTGCTTCTTTATGTGTTGTTCAGCTACATCTCAACGTATCGTGTTGGTTGGTTCGGGTTTGGAGTAGTTTTGGAAAGATATGAGACACTTAGTCTCTTAAATTGGCTATTTAGTTTGAAAAGTCAACCGGAAGTTGACTTGTGGGCAAATGATCTCGAAATTTGGTTTTTATAGTTTGGATAGCTTCTTTAGGTGATTTGGGACTTAGGAGCGTGATCGGAATGTTTTTTGGAGGTCCGTGGTAGATTTAGGCTTGAATTGGCGAAATTGGAATTTTGGTATTTTCCGGTTGGTAGTGAAAATTTTGATATCGGGGTCGGAATGGAATTTCAGAAATTGGAGTAGGTCCGTTGTGTCATTTGTGATGTATGTGCAAAATTTCAGGTCATTCGGATGAGGTTTGATAGGCTTTTTGATCGTTTGCGGAATTCGGAAGTTTTAGAATCCTTAGGCTTGAATCCGAGGGTGTTTTGATGTTTCGATGTTGTTTTGAGTGTTCCGAAGGTTGGTATAAGTTTGAATAGTGATATGTGACTTGTTCGTGTTTTTGGTTGAGGTCACGGAGGCCTCGGGATGATTTCGGAAAGTTGTCAGAAAGTTTGGTTGTTGTTATTGAGCAGCTTCAGCTGCTATTCCTGTCATAACCGCACCTGAGGAGTGGGAACCACAGGTGCGACGTCCGCAGGAGCGTGGAAGCAGCCGCAGATGCAGCCAGAAGCCGCAGGTGCGAAAGATGGAACGCACCTGCGGGTAGAGAGGCACATGTGCGGTTTAAGGGATATAAGTGAAAACCGCATATGCGGATGGTTAGACCGCAGAAGCGATACTGCAGAAGCGGGAAAAGGACCACAGGTGCGGAATCCCTGGGTCAGAAAGTATATAAGCTTCCCTTCGCGATTTTCAGCCTTGTTTCACCATTTTTGAGACGGGCTTAGAGCTTTTTGAGAGGATTTGAAGAGGGATTCAAGGGGTAACACTTGGAGGTAAGGTTTTTGAACTCAATACTCGATTCTATAGCATTTTCTCACTAATTAGGCATGAAATTATTGGAATTTAAGGGTTAAAATTGGAGAGCTAGGGCTTGAAATTGGAGAGTTTTCATTGGGGATTTGAGGGGCCATTCAAGGTCCGATTTTGATGATCATGATATGTATAGACTCGTGGGAGGATAAGGATTCTAGTGATGTGATTTTTATCGAATTCCGAGATGTGGGTCTGGGGGTCGGGTTTGGCCAATTTCGGGATTTTTGATGTAATTTGATTATTTTCGCGTGAGCTTTGTTCCTTTAGCCTATTTTGATGTTATGATTCTGATTTTGGATAGATTCAGGGCGAGTTAAGGCCGAGTCGAGAGGCAAGGGCATTGCAAAGTAGAATTTCATCCGATTTGAGGTAAGTAACGATTGTAAACCTAGACCTGAGGGTATGAAACCCCGGAATTTCGTACTGTTTTGATAAATGAGGTGACACACATGGTAGGTGACGGGCGTGTGGGCGTGCACCGGTAGGGATTGTGTCCTGGCCCGTCCCGTAGTAACTATATAGTTTCTTATTCTAATAAACTCTATATGATATCTATGTGTTTTAGAAATGAATCTGTTAATTTGGGCTGAATGTCATGTTTGGGGCCTTGTGCCAAACTATTTGGACCCTCAGGGGTATTTTACTACCTTCCTCACACTGTTTTGATTTGAAAGCATATCCTCAGTCATATTTTTTACCTTTTTACTTTTGATTTAGTTTCATCACTCTGTTTTAAATATTTGGAAGTTGTTTGGGTTGGGTTTCCCTGATTTTTTTCACTGAAATGCCCGAGTGGCTGTGAGGTTGATGACCAAGAGACGCCAAGGGCCGGATGGTGAGGACTATATATATATATATATTTATGGATCGGGCTGCACGCTGCATCGATATTTATATGTATATGGATTGGGCTGCACGCCGTAGCGGTATGTTGGATCGGGCTGCACGCTGCAGCGATATAGCGCTTGGGCTGTAGGAGCCCCTCCGGAGTCTGCGCACCCCCAGTGAGCGCAGTCGACTATATATTTACGGATCGAGCTGCACGCCGCAGCGGTTATTATTATGATATATATGTTGAGCAGGAGTGCTGAGTGAGAGTTCTGATTGACGAGAGTTGAGTCAAGAGTGACTGAGAGGCTGCCCGAGGGGCCATATATATATGAGTGATGCTTAGCCCGAGGGGCTTGATTATAAAATTTACTGTTTTCATTCTTCTTTATACTGAGCCTCTATTGAAAATGTGTTGAACAAATGTTTTAAATAACTTTTATTGAAACTAAAGTATTACGATTTGTCTGGAAATTAAACTACGGATTTGACTTTGATAATTCCATTGAGATTTTATGTTAGATTATGTATATGATTTAAATGCTCGTCACTGGACTCAGACTTTATTTACTTTGGTTACTTACTGAGTTGGCGTACTCACGTTACTCCCTGCACCTTGTGTGTAGATCCAGGTGCCAGAGCTTCAGAGTGAGAGCTTTCAGAAGCTTCTGAGTGTTTAAGGAGATAGCAAGGTAGTTGCACGGCGTTCGCAGCCCTGCCTTTCTCCTTCCTATCCTTAGTGTTATTTATTTCAGTCCTTTCTTTTGTATGGAGTAGACAGTACTGGATAGTATCTTAGTGGCTCATGACTAGTGACACCAGGATCGGGCAGTATGAATGTATTTGTGTATTTTGTTCTTTCTTCCCCGTATTTTGTTATATTAAATGAAAGACTTGTGTTCATAACTGAATTGAAAAATGAATTTGCAAAAGACCTTTATGTATTCTGTATGGAATCGGCTTGCCTAGTACTGTGATAGGCGCCATCACGGCCGTGGGGTTTGGTGTCGTGACATGTTGTATCTTAAATAATACACCTCATGCTAAATTTCTATTTGAGAGTTTTGTTCTCATAACCAATGGTTTAGCTTAATTGGAGGCATACAATTTCTGCTAAACCAACTTGGATTTAAACCAACACTATCAAGATAAATTATCATAATTTATATTCTGGAACTGTGCTCTAATAATTTGAGCAAGTAATCTTGCAAAAACCAAACTACAAGTTGATAACAAACGCACATGTGACCATAGAATAGATGCATCTATTAAAATCATATAATAGTAAACGGTCCACATGGCAGGTGATTGGGCCCATACATATTTATCACCTTTTATTCATTCCAGATATCAAGGGATTCAATCCAATCTTAATTGGTATATCATGAGAAAAAACAGCACAAGAGAATTTTTGAAGAATCTTCTATTTCTTCAATATATGCCAATGTGAATTCTCAATTAATTTTCGCATCATAATTGAACCGGGATGGCCGACCGGTCATGCCAACTAATCTTTGTTTCAGTAAACCTCTAGTTTACTTGTGGCATGTGATTCCATAATCATGCTTATACATGTGTAGTACAAATAAAAAAAATCGGGTAACCTCTCATATTTACCCGGTATAATTATAGTAATATGAATATATTCAAATATTTCTTTCATTTATAGTCTCAATATACCAACCACTTTGGCTAATATATTTGAAACTCAAAAAGTTTCTTTTGAGACTTATTACAATATCAATGTCAAGAACAATTTAATTCATCCGGAGTAACAAATTAGTTCTTCCGGAGCTCTTAATTAATTTTGTACTACCAAATCTTTTGTCAAACAATCCATATGGTGAATGTCTCATTCATGGAGAAAATCATATCATAATAATTGTCATGGTCAAACTTATCATAAGTAAAATCATTTCTTGTTTTACTTTTGCCTTTAATAACTTTTTTTTAAGGCACGACAAAATATATTTTGGCGTACCACATGTACGTGACTAATGACATATTCATGTAACCACATTGTAATATTCATTATCTTTATTTCTCTCAAACCTCCTAGTAGATGTGAGTTATAGTATTTATTCAATCATGCATAAGCACATTCTTATGCTTAATTTATATCACATGTATATTTTCATATTCACTTTCAGGAATGAGTCTGCATTTGCAATGCTTATCACAAGTCGCATTCTTTCAAAAAATGGACTATAATTGTCTTAGCGTGTCTCATATTTACAGACCATATTGATACACAATTCCTTCACCTTTGAAGGATTATTTTGAGAACCCTTATTGTTCTCCTTTTTACAATTACCATAATGATGGCAATTATTTTTGTCCCTTGCCATGCCCTCATACATTCATACAGTCATGAAAAACTATTTTGTTTTCTTTCAGACTTATTACGCCTCGCAATCACATTCACTTGGAGCATATCTTGTGAGGCAAACTTTCTGATTTTTCATAAAAGTCCATTATTTGGCCTCAACCATTATTTTATAATCTGTATGGTGCATTGGGACTCAAACCAACGTTTTATCCATATAAAGGCGTGTTAGGCCACAACGCGTTGGGAATCAAACCCAACGTCTTATTACATGGTACATCAGGACTAGAACTCGATGCCTTACTTCATAGTGAACTGTACTTGAAGCGCACTATGATATAAATAAGCAATTACCTTTGATTTATTCCAGCCAAACCTTGAACCAACAAGAGCGTAAATTCACGCTCTATCAAGCGTGACTATTAACAGTACATATAGCAAGGAAAATCAATATGTGACTGCGTCTTCCTTTCATTAGTTAACACACTGCATCTTCCTTTCATTAGTTAACAGAGTCACCAAACAAAATGCACAAACGCCTTGTTGTATTCACATTAATTAGTCATGTTCTAATAATTAGTAGTTTCATCATCTTAATATTATAGCCTTCTTTATCAATACCAATGTTACTTACACAATCTCAATGATTAGAAATATATTCCAGAAAATCTTATATTATATGTTGAAGAATGGAAATTGCGTGTCAGACAAAACATATACATAATTTAAAGCAAGTCCATAACTAAATTTTTCTTCTATATTCATTGTGTTCTCCTGATAAGAACATTTATTAATCAAGAGAAAAATAATTTAGTGCAGCATATGTCAATTTTAGTTTTGACAAAGAACCAAAATTAATATTTCTTACTAATGGTTTCCCAGTGACTTTAATAATTTCATCTCACTATGGATATCATGATGCAAGATACAATTGTAACCAAATTTCTAAGTATGTATTACATGGTATCTAGTTTGCGTGCAAACGAGAGATTATGATAAAGAAATATAGAGAGTCGAAATAAAAAAATATGGTGTCAACTTCTAGCCTATAAAGATCACTATAAACATTTTGGTAAGATTAAGATTACGTCCTTAAAATTATAGAGATAAAACTTAAACAGGCTTGTCACCGAGACACTGTTAGCAAAATGTATACTAAAAATTATTGTGAGATTAGCGTACTAATTACTACTTAGAAAGTAGATTATACACCTTGTAAAAGAAAATCGGCTAAGACACCACCTTTATTACTTACACATATTCTCCAAGGCTGAACCAGTTTTTGACTCATTCTTTATACCTTAGGTAATTCAAATAAAAATTCAAAGCTTTAAAGATTAAGCATGGAAAAGTTAGATATCTTAGTCTTAGACTGTTTTCATTTCCTAGTGTGTCTTTAAAGTGATAGTAAAACACTAAAAGAATATAACAACTGAAGACAGTAATATACCTCACACTTACCGAAGAACATTTGTGCCATATTGATATCACTAATTGTGTAATACCACTAAGCTTTCCTAGAAAAGCCTATCATGACCATCCCTCAATTGAGAAACATATTTTCGGTCGGTTAAAATATCGTGCTGATAACGTGTTAAGAAACTTAGCTCAAAGTAACAATATAGAACAATAAAATAGACAAGAATGTAAAGAGAAAGAGAGAAGAGAATCTTATTTCTTCTATGTATTCAAATGTTTTCCAAGTGTGTACAATGTGATGCTCAAACCCTCTATTTATAGGATGACATTGAGGTAATACAAATGGATGTCATGAACATGGTATTTACTATTGAGAACATGGGGGAAGATCATTGAGAGGTTATGGAGGTGTGGGAGTTACAACTATAATGGTGAGAAGCAATGTTTTGAAAGACGGGGGCGTGAGGTGAGGCGTTTTACCTCTGACGAGGCGAGGCATAAGCCTTGAGACATGGGGCGTAAGTCCCATGGATCTTTAAATTTTACTAATTTCGTGAATTTTTAAGATAGTATAAAATAAAAAATAATTATAAAAAGTACATTAAAATCACAGAATTATAACAAATAATATATTTTAAAATATTAATAAATTATAATTCAACTATGAATAATACGAAAAGTATGACATATATCATAACAAATAGTTGCGCAATGTCGTTACAACTCAAACATCAAAAGTAATGTATTCGATACGAAATCTTATATATATCTCTTAAGGAGTAATGAATGAAAGAATTTCGATATTATAATTTGATATTTTTCTTAAAATACTCCTTAATATGCTTTCTATTTGAAAGAGAATTTTTATAAAAACATAATTCACGATTTAAATATGATTCTCAAACATCATTCATTTTTAAGTTTCAACAAGTTAATAAAGTGACACATCGTTCACCATACAATACCATGATAACTAATTATTTGTACATAGTTACTAGCTAATACTGAGCTATTAAATTAATAAGTATTGTATCTCGTAAACGTGAAAAAAAAATAATTAGAAAAATAATTATTAAAAAAAATTATGGACTATTATATAGTAAAGACATAACAATAGTTAATAAATAAATACTTTTTAAATGAAAGATTTATTGAAAATTAACTATCATAGTAGTCTTAGTGGATAACGTGCAATAATTTTTATTTTAATTTTGACAAAACTCCCAACATAATGATTTATGATTAAGAAAAAAGTAATTTTGAATAGTCAACGATTTATTAAGAAAATTTGAGGATTTACAAGGTTAGTTATACAGTTGTATAAAGTTCTATTAGGCGAGCCCAGTACGCTGGGCGTTGGGCGTGTTCGGGGCGTAAGCCCCGATGGCCGAGGCGTAAGTCTCACGGAACTAAGCCCCACACATAAGCCCAGGGGCGTTTTACGAGTGCTCCGCCCCGGGGCGAGTCCCAGCCGAGTCCCAATTCTGCCTTTTAAAACAGAGGTGAGAAGTAGTGGTGATTATCTACATAATGGAGAAGAGTAGTGAGAGTTATATTTGATTAATGGACATCGATATAATATGTATTTCATAACAAGTTATGTTATGTAAAATTATTGAATAATCTTGTCTCAAACGATTAAACCTACTTAGTTTTTATTGGCGAAGTCCAGAGAAAAACCATAATGCTAATGACAAATTAATGTGTAAGTTGAAACTTGTGCAAGTTCTAATGCAAAAATACTCGAAAATATTAATAAAAAAAAATGTTAGAGCATATGATTAATTCTGTAAATGTGAATTGCTTACCAAGTAAAGAAAACTTTAGTTCGTGTTAAAAAAATTGGAGACAAAGTTCAGTAATGTGTGGTTGGAATAAAAATATGACTAAGCAATAGTTTGATTGAAATAAAAATGTAATTAAGTATATTTCATGGTGTAACTTAGATCTTAAAATCACATAAACTATTTATATTGGTTTAAAATAGAAATAAAATTCAAGTTAAACTAATCAACAGCTAATTTCTGATTCCTTAATTTGTTATTTATCGTGACATGTTGAAAACTTAATTGGGCTGGATAAAGTCAAATAGAAAAAGAAAAAAAGCAAAAGAGAAAAATTTAAAAACAAACAGAGGAAAATTAAAGAAAAAGAAAAAGAAAAGAAGAGCTAAAAGGAAATGCCCCATCTATTTTAATGTGGATCCACCACTGCGGCCTTAATTTTTTCTTTATAAAACATCCTTTAAACAAGATATGTTTAGGTTTGCACTTATTTATGCTACTTTATTACTTGTTAGTATAACTTAGATGAATCTTCAATATGGTAGTGTTATCCTTATTCTTCCATTTGTTTAAGGAAGGCACTTGAATTATCTTCAAGTCGCGTTTACTTACACATTTTATTTTGAACACATAATATAAATACTTCATAAAAATAATCGAAATTTTTCTCAAAATAAAATGAAGAATAATGACAGTATCATTTGGGAAATTCATCGAAGTCGCAACAAAGCAATATTCAAGAAAATTACTTTTTTGGGGGCTTAGAACATAAACATCACGTTTGTTATACAACAAAGCATCTAAAATAATAAAATAAAAACCAAAAAGGTGATGGAAGCATGAAATAATTCATACGCCTCTATTATTTGATGCTTAGGCTTTAATGGGAGTGGTGAGCACATACGTCTACGATTTTGTTCCTTTGTATTTATATTTTTCTTTTCAATTTATTTTTCTGGCATTTCCTTTAAGGGCATAGTTCTTGTTTAATTTGTACTATCGTATACGGTCAAAATTAGGCTTGTCCTGGAACGAGGCAGGCCAAGGTTCAACCCCATGTTATATTGGACCGCGGTGTAAAGTTAGATTGCCGAGCTCGAGACCCAGAGACCGATCGAGATCGAGGTCGGCCAAGATTGAAACCAGGCAGGATAGAGATCGAGCAAGATCGAGGGAAGTTTACCGAGCCAAATAACGGAAAGCCAAAATATCTCAATCGGGCGAGGATCACGCGGAAATCTCGGCACGTATCAAGAAGAGGCCGATTAATTAGCTAATCATGGGATTTCTTACTGTATTTAGAATTGTATCAAAGGTAGGATTCCCCTGCTATATAAAGGGGGCCTGATCATTTGTAAAGACATTATATTCACGCAATACAAAGTAATATATTACCTTTCTCTTAAGCTCTATTACTAAGTTCATACTTTCTAATAAAGTATCCGTTTGGTTCGAGGGCGACCTAGCTCGAGGGCCAAAGCTATACATTTATTTCGGTTTACTTATATTTCTATTTACAGTTAATTTCAATATCAATTTACATATTTACTCAGTTTGTGCCAAGTAAAATCACGTGTCCTTAAAACCACGTATAAATTCAATTGTTATCCGTTTTTAGGGTAAACAGTTTGGTGCATACCGTGGGGCTAAGGATAATAGTGATTGCCTGGTACTAGTTTTCCTGACACACACTATTTTATATGTGTTCTTGTGAGTACCTTTGGTTCCAGGATCAGCATGTCAAACTCTTAAGCATCACCCACCCACACAGACAATGGCCTTGGTATCCATGGCGAAAACGACAACATAGCTGCCCCAGGGAATGAAGTGCCTCCAGTTGACCTCGATGGAGTCCCGGCCATAGACCCAATCGACGTTAGTTATCATGTTGCCATCAATGCAAATTTGGCCGTCGATCCTGAGAGTAGCATCCACAGAGACGTTCGATCAGCCGGTCAAAACGTACAAGGCGATGAAGAAGGCGGGATCAACCTTCAAGTGATATTCAAAATGTTGCAGTCTTAACAAGCTGTAATAGCACAACTCCAAAACTAGAACAATGCACCAAGAAGGATCGAGCCTGAGCCATCAGAGGAAGTTGTTCGTACGGCCAGAGAGATCGAACGGAGATGAATCAGGGATTGATCCCACAATCATGAAGATTCTCAAGGAACTAATAAAGCGGGTTGAATCGGGGGAGAAGAAAATTGAAGCAAATGAAAAAAGGTGGAAACTTATAATTCCAGGGTTGATCAAATTCCAAGGGCACCACCGATTTTGAAGGGTTTGGATTCGAAGAAGTTCGTGCAAAAACCTTTCCCCCCCGAGCGCGTCTCCTAAACCAATTCCCAAGAAGTTTCGCATGCCAGAAATTCCCAAGTATAATGGAACGACTGACCCCAACGAGCATGTCACTTATTACACATGAGCGATTAAGGGGAATGATCTGGAGGACGATGAGGTCGAGTTCGTATTGTTGAAGAAATTTGGGGAGACCCTGTCGAAGGGAGCGATGATATGGTACCATAACTTGCCACCCAACTCCATTGATTCTTTTGCTATGCTTGTGGATTCCTTCGTCAAAGCACACGCCGGAGCTATAAAGGCAGAGACTAGGAAGTCGAATCTCTTCAAGGTAAGGCAGAAAGATAACGAGATGCTCAGAGAGTTTGTGTCTCGGTTCCAAATGGAACATATGGATCTACCACCAGTCGCCGATGATTGGGCTGTTCAGGCCTTCACCCAAGGATTAATCGTACGAAGCGTGGTGGCTTCATGACAACTAAAACAAAAACTTGATCGAATACCCTGTTGTTACTTGGGCCGATGTACATAATCGATACCAATCAAAGATTAGGGTCGAAGACGATCAGCTGAGGACTCCTTTCTGGGTCAGTTTATCCTATCAGGTCCGTCGGCAGAGTCAAAGGGACATCGACCGAGAGCCACGATCGAGTATGGATCACTACCAGCCATACAATAGAGATCAAAGAGGCAATGACCTGGGCGAAACCCAACTCGGGGTAAAGGGAGAAACGATCAAGGTGAGAGTTCTCGAGGGATCATTGTCACGACCCGGATTTCCCACCGCCGGGACTGTGGCGGCGCCTAACCTTTCAGTTGCTAGGCAAGCCACCAATTAGAAATTAAATGCGCTAACTCTTAAATGATTCAGTAAATAACATCAATTATATCATAACATATTAAAGAAGTGCGGAAGTTCATAATAACCCAAATATTTATACACAACTACCCAGAATCTGGTGTCACAATTCACGAACTTCTAAGAGTCACTACAAATACTGGCTGAAGGAAAATACAATTGTTTTCGAATAAAAGAAACAGTAAATTGAAATAACTGGAAGGGGACTCCAGGGTCTGCGAACGCCGGCGGATCTACCTTAAGTCTCCTGTGGGATAGAAGTCAGTAGCTTAACTCGGGTCAACACGGTCTAGTACCGAAATCTGAACAGAAAGTGCAGAGTGCAGTATCAGTACAACCGACCCCATGTACTGGTAAGTGTCGAGCCTAACCTCAGCGAAGTAGTGACGAGGCTAGGACAAGACACATACATAAACATGTGCAGTTAAACAGTATCCGAGCAATAACAACTAATAGAATCTAAACAGATAATAACGGGAGGGGGAAACATGCTGAGGGGAGTACAAGATCATGAAAATGGTAACAGTAAAGAAGCACATCAAACAACATGCTTTGCACCAATGGAAATATTAAACATAGCAAAAACAAGTGCAGGGCATCACCCTTCGTACTTTTACTCTCATCCTCACCATAATAAATAAAAGAAACAATGATAATGAATATAAAATGGCACGTCATCACCCTTCGTGCTTTACACTCTTCCTCACATGGTAATGAATATGAAATGGCACGACATCACCCTTCATGCTTTACACTCTTCCTCACATGATAATGAATATAAAGATGGCCAACATCACCCTTCGCGCTTTACACTCTGCCTCACCAAAACAAGAACAATAACAACAGGGGAATAGAATTATCCATAACAAGTCTCACTTCAACATTTAGTTCCACAATTTCAACCTCAACTTTGAGTCAATACTCAATCAATATCAAATTCCGTAAAATATGATAAGAGCAACATAAAGAATTACTAGTCTAATCATGAACAATATGATTAAAGAATACCATGATTACAAGAAGCAGACTCACTCGCATGCTATGACCCGACAACAAGCATAGGTACTCGTCACCTCACCTATACGTTGTACTCAACAACCAAACACGTAGCAAATAGGCAACAACACCTAATACCTCAAGCCAAGGTTAGACACAACACTTACCTTGCTCCAACAGCCAAACTCAAAGCTCAATCACCACTTTTCCCTTCACACAAGCCTCCAGACTAATAGAATCTAGCAAATCACCAACCAAAAATTCAATTTAAGCCTTAGGAACTACCCACGATTGCAAGGAATTCAATTTTGGCCATTTTTTTGAAAAAGTTAACACCCGTGCCTGCTTGGTCCAAACTTGAAATTCGGACCAAAACCCGATTACCCATTCATCCCCGAGCCCAGATATATAATTGGGTTTTGAATCCGACCTCAATTTGAGGTCTAAATCCCCAAATTTCGAAATCCCTAGCTTCTACCCAAAAATCCCCAACTCCACCATGAAAATCTTAGATTCTAGGTTGAAATCTTGTAAAATGAAGTGAAAGATTGAAAGAAACTAGTTTAGAATCACTTACCTATGATTTGGAGAAGAAATGGTCTTTGAAAAGTTGCCTCTTGTTTTTAGGTTTTCAAAATTTGAAGAATGGATGAAAAATCCCGTCTAAGTCCCTTTTACACAGCTGCAGATGTCGCATTTGTGAACTGAGCTTCGCAAATGCGAGAAAACCATCGCATTTGCGACGTCTCTCACATCTTCCTTCGCAAAAGCGAAGAAATGCTCGCAATTGCGAGCTGAGCTGATCAAATGTGATCAATTGGTCGCAAATGCAAAGTCTACCTTCCCCCTGTTCCTATCGCAAATGCAAAGGATTGTTCGCATTTGCGAACTTAGGCTGGCCCAGCTTCTCTCTCATTTGCGATGAGAAGCTCGCAAATGCGAACCAAAAAGTGGCCGCAAATGCGAAGATTGACCTCGCATTTGCAAGGTCTGAGGCCTGCTACAAGACTGAAGAACACCAGTAGTTTTTTCTAAGTTTCAAATCACCTCGTGGCTTATCCGAAACTCACCCGAGTCCTCGGGGCTCCAAACCAAACATGCACACAAGTCTTAAAACATCATACGAACTTGCTCGCGCGATTAAATCGTCAAAATAACACCTAGAACTATGAATTTAGCACTAATTCATTTCCCAAGAACACTTCAAAATTCCTATTTTCACAACCGGACGCCCGAATCATGTCAAAATAACCCCGTTTCTTACCAAATTTCACAGACATGACTTAAATATTATATTAAACCTGTGCCGGGCTCTGGAACCAAAATATGAACCCGATACCAACAAGATCAAACATTAACAATCTCTTAAAAACTATTAATTTTTAGACTTACATTTTTTAACAAAAATTCATAACTCGGGCTAGGGACCTCCGAATCCGATTCCGGGCATCCGCCCAGGTCCCATATTTTGATACAGACCCAGCGGGACTGTCAAAATACGATTCCGGGTCCATTTACCCAAAATGTTGACCGAAGTCAACTAAATCAACTTTTAAAGGCAAAAATTATTATTTTCATCAACTTTTAACATAAAAGCTTTCCGGAAACATGCCCGGACTGTGCACGTAAATCGAGAAGGGATAAAAATAAGGTTTTAACTGCCTCAGAATACAGAATTTGGTTTTAAATTATATGATGACCTATCGGATCATCACACTCATGAGCAAGAATGGTTTCGACAAGGATGCCGGGCCCAAAGAAGCACCGCGACTGTCAGAATATAAGTTCAACATTGATGCATCCGCCATCGTATCGGCCATCGGACGTATCAAAGATACTAGGTCGCCTCGATCTCTGCAGACCGATCCAGCCCACAGAAATCCTAACGAGATGTGCAAGTATTATGGCACCCATGGCCATTGAACAGAAGATTGCAGGCAGCTAAAAAGAGGAAGTAGACCGGTTGTTCAACGAGGGGCACCTTCAGGAATTCTTAAGCGATGGACCAAGAATCACTTCAAAAACAGAGATTCAAACAGACAGAACGAGCAAGAAGATCCACTACACGTGATTCACATGATTATTGGAGGGGTCGATATTCCTCAAGGACTAGTATTAAAATGCACTAAGGTGTCGATCACAAGGGAGATGCGAAATCGGGATTACGTACCAGAAGGAACCTTGTCTTTCAATGACGAGGATGCAGAAGGGATCGTGCAACCCCATAACAACGCACTAGTAATATATGTACTTATGAATAAGACTCAAGTTAATCGTGTTTTAATTGATCCAGGTAGCTCGGCCAACATTATTTGATCGAGGGTCGAAGAACAGCTCGACCTGCAGGATCAGGTTGTGCCCACGCCTCGAGTGCTAAATGGCTTCAATATGGCGTGCGAAACCACCAAAGGCGAAATAACTTTGCCAGTGAACGTGGTCGGGACTATCCAAGAGACAAAGTTCCATGTGATCGAGGGAGATATGAGGTATAATGCCCTATTAGGGAGGCCATGGATCCACAACATGAGGGCGGTGCCCTCGGCCCTTCACCTGGTTCTAAAGTTCCCGATGGCAGAGGGAGTCAAAACAGTCTACGGGGAGAAACCCACCGCCAAGGAAATATTTGTTGTCGATGAAATAATACCAATATCGACACTCTTATTAACGAAGGGGTCAAATTCGAAGGGAAAATAACAAGTCAAATAGCAACCACAGACACCGGCCTCGACCCAATCAAACAAGCAAGGGACTGACGACGATGATGACTATGGGATTCCTCGATCTTTCATAGTCCCTGATGATTCTGATGCCACCAAGTCAACGGTCGAAGAGTTGGAACAAATCATACTGACCGAACACCAGCTCGAACGAAAGGTATACCTGAGCACGGGACTAGCCCCCGAGCTCAGGGGAAAACTTATTCAATTCCTTAAAACTAACATGGATTTCTTTTCTTGGTCCCGTCTCGATATGACAGGGATCCCACCGGAAATCACCACCCATAAACTAAGCCCGGACCCAAAGTTCCATTCGGTAAAGCAAAAAAGAAGACCCCTATCCGAGGTGAAACACGCTTTCATCAAAGACGAGGTAACCAAACTTCTCAAAATAGGGTCAATCCAGGAAGTAAAATATCCCGAATGGTTAGCGAACGTAATAGTAGTCCCTATGAAGGGGAACAAACTTAGAATGTGTGTAGATTACAAAGACCTAAATAAAGCATGCCCCAAGGATTCTTTTCGTTTTCCTAATATCAATCGCATGATCCATGCCACGTCCGTCCACGATATCCTCAATTTTCTTGGTGCCTATTCCGGGTACAACCAAATATAGATGAACCCGGAAGACCAGGAAAAGACCTCATTCATCACTAAGTATGGTACCTACTGCTATAATATAATGCCATTCGGATTAAAAAATGCTGGTGCAACTTATCAACGCCTAGTAAACCGAATGTTCGAAGAACAAATAGGGAGATTTATGGAAGTTTATATTGATGACATGCTAGTTAAGTCCCTGTGAGCAAATGACCATTTGAAGCATTTGCAGGAAACTTTCAGTATATTGAAGAAATACAACATGAAGCTCAACCCAGAAAAATGTGCATTCGGGGTCGGCTCTAGCAAATTTCTCGGCTTCATGGTACCCAATCGAGGAATCGAGATCAACCACGACAAAATCAAAGCTATCGAGGACATCATGGTAGTAGACAATGTAAAGGTCGTGCAGAGCTTAACAGGGCGCATAGCTACCCTGGGGAGATTCATCTCGAGGTCCTCCGATAAGAGCCATCGATTCTTTTCATTGCTGAAGAAAAATAATAACTTCACATGGACTCCGGAATGCCAACAGGCCTTGGAGGAACTTAAACGGTACTTATCGATCCCGCCGCAACTTCACACGCCGAGGACAGATGAACAAAATTACTTATATCTGGCTGTATCGGAGATAGCAGTAAGTGGAGTCCTGGTCCGAGAAGAACAAGGTACGCAATTCCCTATTTATTATGTCAGTCGGACCTTAGGTGAGTGATCTCGCCCAAATCGCACCTCAAATTAGGGTTTTGAAGCAGTCGATTTCAATAGTAATTATCCAACTAAGAGCCGGGATCGAATCCACAGGGAGCGTAGATGGGATAGTGGTATATATTTGGACTAAGTACGTAAAGTGTCTAAGTTGCACTACCACAAACTTTGTTTTGATTCTACTTCTAAATTATGCTACGGTTTGCAAATGTAAAATACAAAACTAGAGAATAATGTTTTTGTAGTTGTTTATCAAATATGTAAAAGGTCTAGCGCTGTGACTTTCACCTAGGTGTTTACCTAACGGGTTGTGGGCTTTAGAGCGAGTTTCGTTGGTCAGGGTGTTTTATATCAATCAACAAAAAATTACCCACTCAATACCTCTCGGTAAGAAAGTGGTTTTGCCCAATTTGGCTTTCTCAAGTCCAAATGGGTATTGCACAAAACAGTTGATAAATGATCAAGTCGGGTTTTACTATCTCTAGGTTCAACCCTTTAATTGGGACTATCAATCTCTTGAGTTCATCCCAATTTCTTGTTAGCCAAGTATTCCTCGACTAAGTCTCTCTTTCTCAAGTAGAGACTAAGCCAAATAGGCTTGAAGCAATGTTTGCAACCATCAATTCTACAATTATTGCAAGAACTAGGCTAAATATTACATACCCAACCATAAACAAGCCCTAAATCAAACACCCATTAGGTACCCACGCTAGGGTTGGGTCACAACCCTAGCTAAGAATCTAGCTACTCATAATGGGTAATGAAGAAAATAGAGAAGAAATGATAATTAAACTCATATTGAAAGATTAAAAGACAAAAATCAATTGTCTAATCACTAAAGTAAGCAAAAATTTCCTGAAGCAGTAAAGGAAAACGGCTGTAGATGTTCAGATATTCAAAACATGACCTAATTTCGTGAAAGAAATCTTTTTATACACAGCTAGAAATTTCGAACAAAATTACCCTTTCGGAGGTTCTCCGGCCGCACAATTCTATGTGCGGTCCCCACTTCTTCTTTAGTCTTGGCAGGAGCTTGGTCTGCGACCGCATAATTCTGGATTGCGGTCGCATGTCACTTGTTCTACGATCCGCATAAAACTGAATGCGGCCGCATACGGCGCTTCTGTGGACCGCACAAATCTGAGTGTGACTGCATGGCTGACTTTTGTGGCCGCATATCTTGATCTTGAACTGGGATATCTCTGAACTTGAACTCTAGCATATCTTTAGCAGCCGCACATTGCTCTTGGGATCTGTTGGATTTCCTTTACATTCTGCGGTCTGCACATTAGCCCTTTTGCCTGCTTTTTGTCCTTGAGTCCATATTACTCCTTTTTGAGTTAAATTGCATCTTTGTGGTTCATTTCCCAATACTTCTGTATTTACGCATATTTCATCAGTTTTCGAGAATACCTTTAAACATTTTTGCACTAAAATAAAAGTCAAAAAGCGCAAATAAGTAGTCAAAATCCGCACTTATCAACTCCCCCAAACTTAAGTTTTTGCTTGTCCTCAAGAAAATAAGGCAATTCCCACCTCCACAAGAAATAGCTATTCCAACTATGCTAAGGTGAATCAAGCACACATCAATTGGGACCAACAATTGCCCATAACACTTATGAATTATCAACAAGGCAATGATTTGACTTTTTAAGCACAATAGTTCTAATGTGACACTAGAGCATCAAGAGTTGACTTTATTCATCAAGGAAGCTCGCTCTTTCATGTAGGCCATTGTGTATCCCAAACTCATTCTCCCCTACTCTCTGCTAGCATATCTCACTTAAGAATGTGGTACTCAATTCAAGGATTTATGAGAAGTTCACTCATCTCTCTCAAAAGAATGTCACAAGTACGACTCTAAGTACCATATGTTTGCCCATCATGTAAATCACGACTAATGTAAGCTCACTTGACTTTAAATCACGTACGGCTTTTTCGGAATGTAATGATGACTTTTGGACTAAGGTAGGATTTCTGGAATAGAAAGAGTTCATCTTTCCTTAAGACTCCATAATCTCTTTTGGGCTCATACATTGTCCAATCTTTGAGTCATTTTCTTTTTCCTTAGGGGAACTAGAGAGACTTAACATCACTCTTTCTTGGTCATGATATTCGTTTCCTCCATCTTTCTTTTCTCCATGCCTTTCGGCATTACTATTTTTTTAATCCCTTCAACTCTTTACTTTATTCACTTTCTTTTTGGCATTTTTCTTTTGTCCTCTCTTTCTTTTCTTTGCCTTCCCTCTTCTTCATTTCTTTTATCTTCTTTTTTTGTACCTTTTTATCACTTTCAAACTCCTCGTCTCTCCCCCAAACTTGTGTTTTAGCCAATTATTCTCAAGAATTTTAAGGAAAGCTCGGGTGCCAAGAGAGGGTCACTACAAAACAAGTAAAGGCTTGTAACATGGTTATCAAATGAAAAAAGTTCTAGGCTCAAAGGGACTAGGGATAACAACATTGGTGGGCTATGGAAAATTTCAAACCAGGTCAAGGAGAGCCTACAATCACTTCTCAAGCCAAGCAAAACTTAGAATTTCGCCTAGAAACACATTCGGGACAAGTTCTAGACTATTAGCCCTGGTACTTGGACTTGCAACAAAAATATATCACCTCTCACACAGCTGGATTGTTAAAGAGAATAGAGTCGAGGGCCCACAACAACCATATTTAAGATTGAAAATCACTAATGATTCAACTAAACCACTTGATGATTACTTAAGTCAACACAAGAGTCAAAAGGTCACTAATAGAGCTTTCTTGCCAAGAACTTGTTTTTAACCATAAGGTCGTAGTTAAATGTGTTGGTACCAAGTGAAGCATGCTTTACCCTTTTATTCATTACTACTGTTTTTACCTAAACATCAAACGGACTCAATCTCTTAAGAAGGTTGTCACGCCATCTATCGTTGGAAAGAGTCACCCGGTTCACACAAAAACCACCTTTGAAAAGAACTGTGGCATTAAGAAAACCAAAGGCTTATTGATCACTTAAACATAAAAAGAAGCTATCAAGTCAAAAAGAAGCTATAAACGTAAATAAGAAGCTATTAAGCTAAACATTGACTACTAAGAAAACAAAATAAAGAAGCTATGAAATAAACTAGTGAAGCATAACTGAATATACAAAATGAGAAAGGGAAAGCGAATATATACATCAATAGATAGAAAGAAGAATATGTACATAAATAAAAAGGAAGAGAGAATTTATCAAGTTATTACAGGCAACTGTCATCAAATCAAAATAAACTCCACCCCGCCAAATAAGAATAAGCATTGTCCCCAAAGCTTAACAAAATACAAATCAAGGAAGGGAAAGAGTAGAGCAGACTCCCTATGTGGCCTCAGTGTTCACAACATCATCACTACCCCCAGGCTGTATCTCATCATCCTCTGCTCAGGGAGTAGCTGGGTTGGTGAACATCTGTAACACTGCCTCAGTAGTATGGGCAGTAAGGTCTGGCTCCTCAGACTGGCCAGCTGGTGCCTCTGATGCTGATGGT
This sequence comes from Nicotiana attenuata, assembly GCF_001879085.1. Classification (NCBI taxonomy): domain Eukaryota; kingdom Viridiplantae; phylum Streptophyta; class Magnoliopsida; order Solanales; family Solanaceae; genus Nicotiana; species Nicotiana attenuata. Next base: position 235,569 of record NW_017670854.1, read on the forward strand.
GCTGCTAGAGCTGACTCCATAAGCAGATCAAGTGGAAGATCCCCAGCTGCTGCTATCTTGGTCACCTCTTTTGCCCACTTGTCAAGTGCTTTCTTCGAGGCCTGGGATTTCCCCATCTTCTTCACCTGTTTCCTTAGCTCTTCAATTACTCCCCCATATCTGGAAGTCTGGTTGATATCCAGAGTGTCCATAATAGTCTACTGGTTTTCTAGAATCTTCTTCAAAGTATCCTCCACTATGGGAGAAATCTGGGGTGCTGGGCTAGAAGATTGTGTTGCAACAACACTGGATAAGTTATCCATCTTTGCAGCAGTTGTCTGCATCCAGTTGTTGATACTTGCCAGAGTATGGGAGACTCTCAGTGCTGTAAGTGGATAAGTAGAAGATGAAGGCACTAAAGCTGATGGTGGCCCTACAGATGGTGGTAGAGGTATGGCACCCGTACTGCTAGAAGGCCCAGTTGAAGTGGCAGGCATGTCAATTGAAGGTATGGGTGCTGAAGCTGTAGCTACCACTGAAGGCTCTTCAAACTATCCCACAGTAGTAGTTGGCTGACCCTTGTTCTTGTTCTTTGGGTTCTTCGGGTCCTTGAGAGAGTAACATGAAAAGGGCTGCTTTGCCCGAACCTTTGTATCAAATGGATTTGATGCCACTCCCGCATCCGTAAGGTATTCTGTGATGGTGTTTGGATACGGGTAGGAGCTCTCACCCTGCTTGACAACCACTACCATGTTGGCCGGCATGATGGCACCCAACCATGATGGATGCAACTAAGACTGCCCGAGCGATTGGAATAATGTTTTCATTTCTACTCAGGTCTATCCGGCTGCATACAAAGGTTTTCCAACCCTTGGCTTTAAAATTGAGAGTGTTCCATTGAATGGGAACCCTGTTATGATCCATGGCAGTGGTGGTCCTTGAGCTGCTAAAATCTCGTCTAGCCAAGGGCGAACCACATCACCCATTTGAAACTTCTCAAGATATTGTACTGGCTCCACATCCTCGAGCCCCATGTTCAGTGATGTTTGATCAAATCTAACATTCAAATTTCTCACTTTCATCACCTTATTCCCTTTCTTGATGTGCGCCACATTGGCATAAAATTATCGGACTAAGTGCTCATTGGCATCCACCACAGCTTGGGTGAAGCATGACCACACCTTTTCTTTCCCGAAACTGTCTTGCCATGTTCGGTTTGTATCTATCCAAATCCTTCAAGTCAAATTTATGCTCAAGAGTGAGCGATCTTTGAGTCCACCATTCTCGGAACCTGTTGAAAGCAGTCAGGCTCACAAATGTGTCCTCCTAAACCTCCTTCTTCTTCGACCTCTCTAGGCCGGCAACTCCGGTATCACCCCCTCGACTATCATCGGGCATATCATCATCATCATCAACTGGGATAGGTGTTGCGGGGGCATGTGAGGAAGAAGGCTATGGACCCTGGCTATCCTCTTCTGAACCCTCAGAAGAGCTAGCAGAGGAGGAAGGCTCATCTCTGAGTTGTAGTCTACCCGAAAACTGTTTGGGATTGTGCATTGGGTTGCTCTTGCACAGAATTACCCTTTAAGGCTTCCCTAGACGGGAAATTCACTGGATTCTGTAGGCTCTGGGGCTCTCCCGGCAGTGGGATTTTTGGTTATAGTTCTTTATGCAAAGAGTGGTAGGGTACCCCTGCCCCGGCCTCGGGAGGGTTCACCCCTGCCTTTGGAAGTATCACCTCTACCTCGAGATCTCACCATTGTCTGCAAGTCATGGAAAAAGGATTCAGTTAAGTTCAATACACATAGCATTAGACAGTTGCAGACAGTTGCAGAACAAACCAGGAAAAATTAGATGCAGCTAAAGAAGTGCAGTCCGCACAATAGTGAGTGCGATCGCACATGGGAAAGTGCGGACTGCACAATTTTGAAGTGCAACCGCAACCCTAATTCTGTGGTCCGCACAATTTCTTGTGTGACCGCACAATTTCTTGTGTGACCGCACAATTTCTTGTGAGACCGCACAATTCTAGCATTAAACAAGCACCTCTTTGATAATAGAGAATTGGTTGATCTGCGGCTGCACACAGTTTTCTGCGACTGCAGTCCAATTTCTATGGACCGCATAATTTTGATTGCGGTTCGCACAATCAGCTAACACAATTTGCCCCAACTTAAGGATCTGTGGACCGCACAATTCAAATAAAAAATGTGGTAACCTAGGGTTTCATACTTAGCAAGAATTCGGACATGGTATTTACAATATAGGCATGGTACATAATTTACCAGCCACCAATGGGCATATATGAAGTTACCCACACACCTTTAAGCACACATGATGAATCATCTGACATTTAGGCCTAAAAATAACTATACTACTTAAGAACAAAACTAAGAAAATTTGAAGAATCTAAACATGAATTGAACATACCAGTGTTGTAGTGATGCATAGAAGAATCAAAGAGATGAAATGAATGATGGATACTTGAATCAATTGAGTGCACAGTGCTTTTTGCTTTTGTGAATGTTCAGAGTGTTTAAAGTTTGAACAGGAGCATGAAGCCCTCTATTTATACTTAACACACATTGGCAGGGTTACAGAGATGAGTGCAGTCTGCACAATTTCATGTGTGGTCGCACTCCTATACCTGATCTGTGGTCCACACATTATTGAGTGAGGTTGTAGAATTTGTGCGGACCGCACAATTCCTTGTGGCGCAGATTGGCCCTTTTTCTGTCAGACAAACTTCAGAGAGGTTGCACTTTTGGGTCTCCAATTGTGCAACCACACAATGAATTGTGCGACCACAGATTCCTTTCTGCCGTGGCATTCAAGATTGTGCATTCCGCACAATAAATATGCGGTCCGCACTTCTTCAACACTTAGCTATTTTTTCTGGGCACAGTCCCTGCAAAGCACACTCGCTCCTGCATACACTTCAAAACCAGTTAGCACAAAATAAGATATATCTAAAGAAGAAGAAAAAAAAGAAAAAGACACATGGGTTGCCTCCCAAGAAGCGCCTGATTTAACGTCATGGCATGATGCATATTACCAATCACATGAAATGAAGAACCACCACGACGTGGCCATCATCAACTTTTCCAAGATAGTGCTTCACTCGGTGCCCGTTGTCTTTAAACACTTCATCATTCTTATTTTTCAAGTCCAATGCACCAAATGGTGTCATATTAACAACCTCAAACGGGCCACTCCATTTTGACTTCAACTTTCCCGGAAACATCCGTAATCGAGAATTGAACAACAACACAAGATCACCTTCTTTAAACTCCTTGTTCCGGATGTACTTGTCATGGAGGTACTTCATCTTATCCTTGTATAAGGATGAACTTGTGTAGGCATGGTACCAGAATTCATCTAGCTCATTCAATTGTGCCACCCTTAAGTTTGCGGCGACATCCCACTCAAGGTTCAACTTATTCAAAGCCTACATGGCCTTATGCTCAAGTTCCACCAGAAGATGACAAGCCTTCCCGAACACCAACCGGTATGGAAACATCCCGATCGATGTTTTGTAAGCCGTCCGATAGGCCCATAAAGCATCATCAAGTTTCTTCGACCAATGCGTCCTGTTGGCATTCGCTATCTTTGATAAAATACTCTTGATCTCCCGGTTGGAGACTTCCACTTGACCATTTACTTGAGGATTATAGGGGGTTGTTACTTTATGAGTGACACCATACTTGGTGAGTAAGGTATCAAAGGCCTTGTTGCAAAAATGCGAACCCCCAACACTTATGATAGCCCTTGGAGTACCAAATCTTGTAAAGATGTTCTTCTTCAAAAATGCCACCACACTCATCGCTTCATTGTTGGGAAAAGCAACAGACTCAACCTATTTGGACACATAGTCAACCGTGACTAGGATGTAGGTGTTTCCATAATAGCTCACAAACGGGCCCATGAAGTCCATACCCCACACATCGAAATGTCAATCTCCAAGATGGTGGTGAGGGGCATTTCGTTTTTCTTTGAGATTCTACTGGCCCATTGGCATTCATCACAATGCTTGACAAGCTCACTAGCTTCCTTGTAGAGAGTGGGCCAATAGAAACCGCAACTTAAGACTTTGGCCGCCGTTCTTGCTCTATCATGGTGACCACCATATGGTGAAGAGTGGCAAGCCTCAAGAATTTCCACTTGTTCCTCCTCCGGCACGCATCTTCGAATCACACCATCGGTACAAATCCGGAAGAGGTAAGGTTCATCCCAATAATAGTCAAGGCAATCCCGTTTGAACTTCTTCCTTTGGTTTGAAGAGAACTCATTCGGTATAGTGTCACTCACAAGATAATTTGCTAAGTCAGTGTACCATGGCATCTCGGTCATTGAAATGGATAGAAGTTGCTCGTCGAGGAAGGAATCATTGATCTCAAGGCCGTCATGTGGCCTCCCCTCCTCCTCCAATCGAGAGAAGTAGTCCACCACTTGGTTTTTACTGCCTTTGCGTTCTTGGATTTCTAGATAGAACTCTTGCAATAAAAGCAACCACCACATTAACCTCGCCTTTTGAATCCTTCTTGCTTATTACGTACCAAAGCGCCACATGATCGGTGTGGACAATCACTTTTGTACCCATCAAGTACATGCGGAATTTCTCCATAGAAAAGACAATAGCAAGGAGCTCTTTTTTGGTCACCGTGTAATAACTTGGGCATCGTTCATGGTCTTAATAGCATAGTAGACCGGATGGAAGATTTTGTTGATACGTTTCCCCAAATCTGCTCCGACCGCCACATCACTTGTGTCACACATGAGCTCAAAAGGCAAGCTCCAATCCAGTGCAGTGATAATATGAGTGCTTGTCAATTTGAACTTGAGCAATTCAAATGCCTTCATGCAATCCTCACTGAAATGGAATTTGGCATCCTTCTCCAAAATCTTACACAAGGGGTTCACCACTTTGGAAAAATCCTTGATGAAACGGTGATAGAACTCCGCATGACCCAAGAAACTTCTCACTCCCTTCATAGATGTAGGGGCGGAAGTTTAGAAATCACCTCTATTTTGGCTTTGTTGACCTCAATACCATTCTTTGAAAATTTTTGGCCAAGGACAATGCCTTCCTCGACCATGAAGTGACATTTCTCCCAATTCAATACTAAGTCCGTCTCTTCACATATTGCCAAGACCTTATCCAAATTTTTCAATCAATCATCAAAAGAATTCTCGACCACGGAGAAGTCATCCATGAAAACCTTAAGAAAATCCTCCACCATGTTAGTGAAGATAGCCATCATACACCGTTGAAAAGTTGCCGGTGCATTGCATAACCCAAATGGCATTGCGAGAATGCAAAAGTGCTATAGGGACATGTGGAAGTAGTCTTTTATTGATCCTCCAGAGCAATAAGAATTTGACTGTAGCTGGAATACCCATCGAGGAAACAATAGAAAGCACGGCCGGCCAACCTATCAAGCATTTGATCAAGGAAGGGAAGTAGGGAATGATCTTTCCTTGTGACTTTGTTGAGCTTGCGATAGTCCATACACACTCTCCACCTAGTCACCGTTCTTGTAGTCAACTCGTTCTTGTCATTGGTAACCACAGTTATTCCCTTCTTTGGGACATATTGCACCAGAGAAGTCCACGAACTATCAGAAATGAGGTAAACAACCCCGACATCCAACCACTTTATGATCTCCTTTTTGACCACTTCTTGCATTGCTTCATTTAGCCTCCTTTGATGTTCAACGAAGGTCTTGTCACCCTCCTCCAAAATAATCTTGTGCATGTAAAAGGTGGGGCTTATGCCCCGAATATCCGCCAATGTCCATCCTATAGCTTTCTTCCTCTTTTGTAGCACTGCCAATGTGGAGTCTACCTGCATGTTAGTCAAACAAGAGAAAAGAATAACCGGTAAAATAGAACAAGGGCCAAGTAATTCATACCTAAGATGCGGAGGTAATGGTTTTAACTCCAAAGTGGGAGGCTCCTTGATTGAGGGCTTTGTTAGCGGAGTCTTCCGGTTTTCAAGATCCAAGGATAATATACGGGGTTCATAAGTGTACGACCCCATTCCTTGTAATGCATTCACACATTCCACATAGACATCTTTCTCCTCATCATCATCAAGGTTAAGCAAAACGGCCTCCAAAGTATCCTCAATATTCAATTTGGCACTAGGAGCCATTGAGTGTAGAATTGCACTCACTTGATGTGTCATCTTTATGGTCTCACTGTTCATTGACCTATTCTTTGTTACCAAATCCTTCATGAACTTTGCATAACCCGGCATTTGCTCTAAGGCCTCAACCAATGGCACATTAATAGACAAACTCTTCATCATGTCAATGAACTTTTGAATTGGTTTTCGCCATTTTGCTTGGCAAGCCTTTTAGAATATGGAGGAGGAAGCCTTGGCATTGGTGCCTTAGCCTTTGGCACTAGCAGTTCCGGTATGTCAACAATGTGCTTCCTAGACGGGTTCACTTCTTCTTGAGTCTCCTCCACATTGTCTTCAATATCAATTCTCACTTCATCATTTGCTTGCACTCCATTGCTTGGCATCTGATCTTCTTGTACGATTTGCTCATCATCCATAATTTTCTTTTGACTTGAGGTGGTTGCATCCCCACCTTTTCCACTCCTTGTAGTAACGACCATAGCATGTCCCGTGTTCTTCCCACCCTTCGGGTTCACCACCGTATCACTTGGTAGTGCCCCCTTAGGATGAGTGATTAAAGCTTGCAAGATTTGCCCCAATTGAACTTCCAAATTGCGAATTGAAGTGTTGTGAGAGGCTAGTTAAGCATCAGAGTCAGCATTCTTCTCCATCATTTGTTTGAACATGTTCTCAATTCGACCCATCTCATTGTTGGAAGAACTCAGACCTTGAGAAGGATAAGTAGGCGGGTTGCTCAGTTGTTGAAACATCGGGGGCCTTTGAAAACCCGACCCTCGGTTGTTGTTGTTGTTGTTGTTCCACCCTCCTTGGTTGTTGTCTCCCCAATATCCTTGATTATTGCCACTCCAATTACCTTGGTTCTTTTGACCGTTCCAATTCCCATGATTGTTTTGACTGTCCAATTCGCTTAACTATTACCACCATTCCAATTACCTTGGTTGTTTGAATTCCAATTCCCTTGATTTCCTTGCGGTCGCCATTGTTGTTGATTCAGGCCTTGATTATTGTTTCTTTGCCCTTGGAAGTTGTTCATATATTGTACTTCCTCCTCTTGTTCATTATATTGTCCATCTTGGTCAGATCCTCTATCATCCTGTACATAATTTTAAACACGGTTTTGCACTTGAGGACCCTTTTTCCTTCTCTTGTTTACCATCATATTAACTACCTCCATTGCATTTACTTGCTTAGGACCTTGCACTTGTTGAAGTTGAGCTTTGGCTAATTGATTCATTGTGGTGGCCAACTCGTCAATTGCTTGCCCATGATCATGCAATTCTTTGTGGAGGTGAATCACATTTGGATCACCTTGAGGAATATTTTCTCTACTCTGCCATGCCGATGAAGTATTCGCCATTTCATCTAAGTTATCACAAGCTTCCGCATATGGCGTCATCGTGAAATTTCCACCGGCAAGTTGGTTGACCACGCATTGATTGGTAGTATTGACCCCCCTATAGAAAGTTTGTTGAATCATAGCCTCCATCACATCATTATTTGGGCACTCTTTCACCATAGTTTGGCACCTCTCCGAAGGGAAAAGAACTTGGAAATAAATTTCTCGGCCAATTCATCCCATGTATGGATATAATAATTTGGCAACCTCTCTAACCAATCCAAGGCCTTCCCCCGTAGAGAGAAAGGAAATAGCGTCAACTGTAAAGCATCCTCGGAGACATTTGTCTGTTTACTCTCCCAGGAAGTGTCCACAAACCCCTTCAAGTGTTTGTAAGCATTTTGATTCGGAGCCTCGGTGAAGAATCCACGTTGCTCTAACAAGGTGAGCATAACATTTGTGATTTGAAAGTTTCCCCCCCTAATGCGGCGCGGGACTATGACACTTGCATACCCTTCATTCGGCAACACCCTGTGTGCAGCCGCTCTTAGTGGAGGTGGGGGTGGAACGGGAACGTTGTCATCATCCCCGTCATCCCCTAATGGCATATTTCCAAAAGGATCATTGTTGTTGAGAGCCATTGTATCACCTACAATTGTTTCACAAAAAGGTTAGTAACATGGAAGGAAAGGAAGACAAATCACACAAAAAACCAAATATATAGCTAAATTCATTTGTAGCTCCCCGGCAACGGCACCAAAAATTGATCTCGCCCAAATCACACCTGAAATTGGGGTTGTGAAGCAGTCGTTGCAATAATAATTATCCAACTAAGAGTCGGGATCGAATCCACGGGGAGCATAGATGGGATTAGGTATATATTTGGACTAAGCGCGTAAAGTGTCTAAGTTGCACTTCCACAAACTTTTTTTTGATTCTACTTCTAAATTATCCTACGGTTTGCAAGTGCAAAATACGAAACAAGATAATAATCTTTTTGTAGTTGTTTTCCAAATATGTAAAAAGTCTAGGGCTGTGACTTCCATCTAGGTGTTTACCTAACAGGTGGTGGGATTTAGAGCGAGTTTCGTTGGTCGGGGTGTATAATATCAATCAACAAAAAATTACCCACTCAATACCTCTCGGTAAGAGAATGGTTTCGCCTAATTTGGCTTTCTCAAGTCCAAATGGGTATTGCACAAAACAGTCGATAAATGATCAAGTCGGGTTTTACTATCTCTAGGTTCAACCATTTAATTAGGACTATCAATCTCTTGAGTTCATCCCAATTTCTTGTTAGCCAAGTTTTCCTAGACTAAGTCTATCTTTCTCAAGTAGAGCCTAAGTCTAATAGGCTTGAATCAATGTTTGCAACCATTAATTCTACAATTATAGCAAGAACTAGGCTAAATATTACACACCCAACCATAAACAAGCCCTAGATCAAACATCCATTAGGTATCCACACTAGGCTTGGGTCACAACCCTAGCTAAGAATCTAGCTACTCATAATGGGTAATGAAGAAAATAGAGAAGAAATGATAATTAAACTCATATTGAAAGATTAAAAGACAAAAAGTTAATGTTTAATCACTAAAGTAAGCTAAAGTTGCCTAAGGCAGTAAAGGAAAACGGCTACAGATGTTCAGATATTCAAAATTTGACCTAATTTCGAGAAAGAAGTCTATTTATACACAACTGGAAATTTCGGATAAAATTGCCCTTTCGGAGGTTCTGCAACCGCACAATTCTGTGTGCGGTTCGCACTTCTTCTTCTTCAGTCTTGGCAGGAGCTTGGTCTGCGGCCGCATAATTTTGGATTGCGGTCGCATGTTATTTGTTCTACGGTCCGTACATAACTGAGTGCGGCCGCATAGGGCTCTTCTACGAACAGCACAAATCTGAGTGCGGCCACATGGCTGACTTCTGCAGCCGCACAATAATTGTGCGGTCTGCATATCTTGATGCTTGAACTAGGACTTCTCTGAACTTGAACTCTAGCATAGCTTTTGCGGCCGCACATTAATTGTGCGGTCCGCACATTGCTCTTGGGTTCTGTTGGATTTCATTTGCATTCTGCGGCCGCAGAAGGAATTTTGCGGTCTGCACATTAGCCCTTTTTCCTGCTTTTTGTCCTTGAGTCCATATTACTCCTTTTTGAGTTGAATTCCATCTTTGTAGCTCATTTCCCAATACTCCTGCATTTACGTATATTTCATCAGTTTTCAAAAACACCTTTAAACATATTTGCACTATAACGAAAGTCAAAAGGCGCATATAAGTAGTCAAAATCCCCACTTATCAGTAAGGACGAAACTAGGTATCCCCATCTTGAAAAATTAGAGCTCGCTTTGATAAGCGCCTCTAGGAAGCTAAAACCATACTTTCAATGTCATACCATATGTGTTGTAGTGACTTATCCCCTTCGAAACATTTTGCATAAGCCCAAACTTTCAGGACGATTGGCCAAATGGGCCGTAGAAATCAGCGGGTACAATATTGAGTATCGACCCCGAACAGACATCAAGTCTCAGAACTTGGCAGACTTCGTGGCTGACTTCACGCTAGCCCTAGTACCCGAGGTTGAAAGGGAACTATTAGTCAACTCGGGTACATCTTCGGGAATTTGGACCCTCTTTACGGATGGTGCTTCGAACAGACTCGGCATCGTGCTAAAACCACCCACCGGTAACGTGGTTAGACAATCTATTAGAACTGTAAAATTGACTAACAACGAGGCTAAATATGAGGCCGTGATATCAGGTCTCGAACTAGCCAATGGCTTGGGAGCGAAGGTGATCGAAGCCAAATGTGACTCCCTCCTCGTTGTGAATCAGGTTAACGGAACCTTTGAAGTTCGAGAGGAACGAATGCAAAGATACCTGGACAAGCTACAAGTAACTCTACACCGATTCAAGTAATGGACTTTGTAACATGTGCCTCGAGATCAGAATAACAAAGTTGATGCCCTTACAAACCTAGGATCATCGGTCAAAGACAACAAACTCAATTCGGGGGCTGTCGTACAACTCATGAAGTCAGTGGTCGAGGAAGGTCACACCGAGATAAACTCCACAAGTTTGACCTGGGATTGGAGAAATAAATACGTAAACTATTTAAAGAACGGAAAGCTTCCCACGGACACAAAAGAATCGAGAGCCCTGTGCACAAAGGCAGCACCATTCACCCTGTCTGAAGATGGGATCTTGTTTAGAAGGATGTTCGATGGTCAGTTAGCAATATGTTTGGGACCATGAGATACCGAGTATGTTCTAAGGAAAGTCCACGAGGGCACTTGCGGAAATCATTCCGGTGCCGAATCATTGGTCCAGAAAATAATTGTCGACATGGAGAAAGATGCGAAAGAGTTTGTCCGAAAATGCAACAAGTGCCAAAGACATGCACCAATGATTCATCAACCTGGGGAGCTACTCCATTCAATCTTGTCCCCATGGCCATTCATGAAATGGGGAATGGACATCGTCGGCCCTCTTCCATGGCCCCAAGGTAAAGCTCAATTTATTTTATTTATTACTGACTATTTCTATAAGTGGATTAAAGGACAGGCTTTCGAGAAAGTAGAGAAAGGGAAGTCATCGACTTCATTTAGGATTACATCATATGTCGATTCAGGATACCTTCCGAAATTGTATGCGATAATGGGAAGCAGTTCATCGGGAGCAAGGTGACTAAATTTCTCGAAGATCACAAGATTAAAAGAATACTATCAACACCTTATCATCCCAGCAGAAATGGAAAAGCCGAATCGGCCAACAAAACCATCATCCATAACCTTAAGAAGAGGCTAACCGATGCAACAGGAAAGTGGAAGGAAATTCTACCCGAAGTTCTTTGGCCATACCGTACAACATCGAAGTCTAGTACCGGGGCTACCCCGTTCTCATTAGTTAATGGCGTTGAAGCTCTGATACCGGTCGAGGTCGGAGAATCGAGCACCAGGTTCCGATATACGACAGAAGAGTCAAATAACGGGGCTATGAAAACGAGCCTAGAATTACTAGATGAAAGACATGAAGCCGCCCTCGTCCCACTAGCCGCCCAAAAAACAACAGATCGTGAGGTACTATAATCGAAGAGCCAAATCTTCAAAAATTCAGTGTCGGGGACTTGGTACTAAGGAATGTCACCCTCAATACCTGAAATCCAAATGAGAGGAAATTGGGCCCGAACTGGGAAGGACCATACCTGATTCTCGAAGTCACGGAAAAAGGATCCTACAAGCTCGGTATGACCTAAAACAATATTACTGCTAAGGTATGACCCTTTTCTATTTCCTTTTGTTTTAAACTAACACTTGCAGGTGGTCAACAAGAAACAACAATGGATTTTTCGACATGAAGTCTTTAGGTCTGAAAGCACGCGTTGCACTCTTTTTTCCTTAGACCGGTTTTGTCCCAAATGGGTTTTCCGGCGAGGTTCTTAATGAGGTAACAATGGATCGTGCTAACTTAGAATCAAAGAACGATTACGAATCGGTATCAAAAACTGTGTTTACAGTATCCGAGATTTCTCTACAATCACCCTCGAATACTGGGGGGATTCCCCTCGGATATCTAATTGTTCTAGCAAGGAAATTATTTCGAAATAGAAGGGTCTCGGCAGGTAGGATTTACTGTAAGGGCCAAACGGTCAAAATGAACCGTGCCCACGTAGATTGCTCGAGCTCTGACATAAAACGTGTACACATGTATGACTTTTTTTGACAAGAATAAAGAGAAGTACTTCCCTTGCAACTATCTTATGTCTTGGAAAAAATTTCCACTTTATGATCCCGTACTTTCGATCTTTTAAGAAAACGGACCCAAGGGACGATTATAACCAAAGTTCGTATGATCACTCCCTCACTCGGGGGTGTAGTTTGGAAACCAACTTTGAAATAGATCGAGCTATCAAAATATAGGGGATGTAAGACCTATCAGGAAACCCTCGAATTTTAAAGGTCACGACCATACCCACTCGGGGACTGTTATGTTAAGCAAGCTCACTAGGCTATGCTCGAGCTAAAAGGTTACAGCCAGTTTAACATGGTTCGGAGACGTACGAAATCCGTAACAAAAATAGGCCTTCAAAAAAGAAAAAATTCTTTCACAACCGGTTCTAAAGGCTACCCTCGGCAGAATCTTAAACTTAAGATATTTTCGGGAGAAAACTTCGGTAACTTCGAACCTCGATAACGCCTTAACCTAGAAAGGCAATAAAGGCAAGGTTTTGTTCGAACCCTCGAACACAACCTTATTATTCCATGCTAAAGCATTCCAACCTTTGCAAACATGAATGATAAAGCAAAATTTGAGAGCAGAAAAGGGTAGAAAGCCTTATATATATATATATATATATATATATATATATATATATATATATATATATATATATATACACACACACACACACACACACACACACACACACACAAAAACAATCTTTTTGCAAAGACCAAATCGGCCAAACACAAAATTTAAAACGGCCAAAATGGCCTCGAAAAAGACACAAAAGAAAGCAAAAATACAAAGGCCGAGGGCTACTTTTACTTCGAGTCCGAGAGATCATTCTCACTCGACTAGAAAGCCTAAGGGCTACCTTATTTTGAGTTCGAGCAAGTTCTCACTCGACCATAAAGCCTAAGAGCTACCTTAAATTGAGTTTGAGCAGATCCTCACTCAGGGACTATCAACCAAGCCCAAGGGCCGCCTCGATTCAAGATCGAATTATTACCCCGAATCTGGGACTACTTATTAAGCGTAAGGGCTACCTAAATTCATGTTTGAACATTCGCTCAGGGATTACTGATCAAAAACGGTCGAGGGAAATACTTACTATCGGTCCTTACCATCTGGACCTTCGAATAAAACTTCATAATTTTATGCTAAGGCGCTCTGACCTTTGTATAAATCAACAAAAAGACAACAGACTTAGAAGCCATGGAAGGGAAAAGTTTTATATATTCATCAAAATCTTTTACAAGGGCAACACCGCCCAATGGAAGTTCTTTACAAAGGCCGAAGCAGCCTCAATAGAAATATAAAAACTACTTAAAAGCCTAAGTGGCCTGGTCATCTCTGGGAGTGACATCTCTGCCCTCGGGGTCTTCTCCACTTTCAGATTCACTTAAGCTTTCAGATTCGTCATCATCATCGGGATAAGCTAATTTCCTAGCTTCAGCTTCGAGCTCCTTAGCATTCTCGATCCCGGTTGTGAGGTCAAAGCCCCGAGCATGGATTTCCTCAAGGGTCTCCCTTCGATATTAACAATTGGCATGCTCGGTGACCCCCTTTGCTCGAACTTGAGCGGCCTCGGCAACCTCCTTTGCTTGAAGCTGAGCGGCTTCGGCATCGTCCTAGTAAATAGCCACCACTGCATCAACATCAGCCTTGGTTTCCTTAACCTCCAATTTGTCGCTTCAAGCTCCGTGACCAGGTTCTCCCGAACAGAAACTGCTGAACCCAACTGGGAGTTGAGCTCCTCTACTTTCTTGGTCTGCACCAAGGTTTTCTCTTTCATACATCGGAGCTGGATTTCAGTCAAGGCCAACTTGGGCCGGGAAGTCTCCTTTTTTGAGGCCAGGCGATCCATGTTCTTCTTCCATTTTTCAGTCTCAGTTTTTAATGCATTTGTTTCTTCACGGAGTTGCCCGATCACGTCAAGCTTTTGTTGGACCAGCGGGTTTAAACCATTAGCCACCATGACTGAGTCACCATCACTAACATCAAGATTTTTCTTACCTACTCGATCAGCTCGGCGTGTTCTTTCTAAGCCATTTCTAGCTCAGCCCGGAGGCCTTTAGCTTCCTCTTCTCTTTGCTCACTGAGAAGCTTAAGGGCATCCTTTTCCTCGGTAAGCCCTCGGACCTCGTCCTCATACCGACTTGATTCCCCTCGGAATTGGAGAAAGGCTTCATGATGAATCACCGAAGCCTATAAGCACAGAAAATAAGGTTATGTAAAAACAAAGCACAAGTACAAAGAATTGACATCGTCAAAAAAATTGGGGATTACCCGATTTAGCGCTCGTTGACCTTCGTTGAAAAGGTAGGGTGCTTCCTTCTCATCCATTTTAGCTTGGTCTTCTTCATTTACCAAGCACGAAGATAGCTGGCCACTCCTACGGGGGCAGAAAGGATCGAGCATCCTCTGGAACCGAAATGACGACCGATCGCTTTTGGTCAGGGTCTATGCTTGGGGCCGGGAATTAGTCGATCAACATAGGGTCCGAAGAAGTTGTACTCGTTCCCGAACTCTTTCTCGGCACCTCCAAGTCACCTAAGTCGGAGACATCCTCCACCCCAACAAAATAGCCACAGAAAGGGTCTTCCGCTACATGGACCCCTTCACCGTGGCAAGTCTCCACCGCCTGGGCATCCTTGATCATCAACTCAGTGAACAAAGGAAATGAGGGGGGATCTCTAACATCTATCACCCCAATTAAATCTTTTGGGGCGCCAACTACATCTCGGGGGGCCTCGAGTGTGATTGCTACACCAACATCAACCGCCTCCTCGATAGCCTTCTCACCTCGAGGCGAAGCATCTTCAACTCTTTCTGGCTCAGGGACTTCGGCCGAGGCTTCTCTCTCGGGCTCATAAGGTCGAGGCAGAACAGTTTCATCTCCCACCGGCTCGCAGATTTTTTAAACATCGACACCAACCCGTACTCGAGCTACCAGCCCGATTTCTTCTTCGTCTTCTTCGGACTCATCCCCTAACCGACAGACTGAGTCCAAAGATAGAGGGATACTGTTTCCCTTGGGTTTACGGGCTTGCCTTTTTTGGGCTTCTTTTCGTCTGGTTTCATGGAATTTGGAGCCCCTTTCCTCTTCTTCTGTTTTGTCTGCTTCGAAACGGATGGTTGGGGAAGGATTTCTTCATCACCAGTCGGGGCCCTCATTGCCACGTCCTTCTCGAGACCTACAAATAAAAGATGAGTAAGGTCGAGGAGAAACTCGAACAATGGTCAAATCGTTGAGTCAGAAAGGAAAATTTACCATGGTTACGGGCCTCCCATTGACCCTTCGACAAATCACGCCATGCACGCTTAGCATATGTCTTCTGTGATATAGGCCCCTGACCCAATCCACGAGTTAGGAAACCGCACCCAGCATCCAAGCAATAGCTACATCGAAAAACACTAATAAGAAAGGGAGAAAAACGAAGACAAAAAAACAAAAATTAAGGATGGAGTTATACTTATGATTCATATTCCATTTCTCAGGAAATGGCATACTCTCGGCCGGGATCAAGTCCGAGGTCTTCGCTCGAACAAATCGGCCCATCCAACCTCGGTCTTTATCCTCATCTATACTCGAGAAAGGTTCCCTGGTGGCCCGTCAAGTAAGTTTTATTGGTCCCCCTCGATAGAGTCGGGGGCTATACAAGTGTATGAGGTGGTCGAGGGTGAAAGGACACCCGTCGATTCTGCTCACGAAGAAGCAAAGTAATATCACTATCCTCCAGAGGGGTGAATCTGACCAAGGGTCACCTCGTACTTCTTGCAGAAATCTATGATAATAGGATCCAAGGGACCCAACGTGAAGGGGTAAGTGTAAACACTTAAGAATCCTTCCACATGGGTGGTGATTGATTCTTCGGAAGCAGGCACCACCACATGTTTTTTATCCCAGATGCAATCTTTTCTAACCTGGGAGAGGAGGTTATCGGGGATCAAGCATATGTACCTCGATACCGGCTCGCACTGGCCCGGTACCGAGGAAGTCTTTTCAACCTTAAAGTCGGAGTCGGTGACACACCCTCCGGGAAAGAACTCTTCAGGGCGTGGCTCTGCCGCTTGCTCCTCGCCGACCGGTCGTGACGATGAAGCAGTCTCCTTTGTGGAATGGTTTTTGAAGTCTTAGCCATTTACTTTTATGAATGAAGAAGAATGAAAATTCAGAAGGAGCACTTGGTATTTGGTGATGAGGCAGGCGAAGAAACACCAAGATTTGAAATAGCAAAGCTTAGAGGAAAGCGAAGGATTAGAAGATAAGAGTGAAGAAGATTTGAAAATAAAGTTTGGGCAAAAGAAGAAAGATATATTTATAGGTTGAAGGTGACAGTTCAGAACCGGTAGTGGCCGACAATAACTGTCAGGCATTTAATGCCTCGATACCCGAATCGACGGGATGTTTCCATATCCACTCGTTGCTGGCATCATGGTCGGGTTCGTCGCTTACGCCATGACCCATCGAGATGGGATTGGAAAAGTTCATATCGTTTCTCGTCGTCTTCTCTCCGAGAAACGAGGGGACTATCTGCATACAGTCAAAATCGGGCTTGCCCTGGAACGAGGCAGCCCAAGGTTCGACCCCATGTTATATCGGACCGCGGTGTAAAGTTAGATTGTCGAGATCGAGACCTAGAGACCGATCGAGATCGAGGTCGGCCAAGATTGAAACCAGTCAGGATAGAGATCGAGCAAGATCGAGGGAAGTTTACCAAGCCAAATAACGGAAAGCCAAAATATCCGCAATCGTGCGAGGATCACGGTAGAAATCTCGGTACGTATCAAGAAGAGGCCGATTAATTAGCTAATCATAGGATTTCTTACTGTATTTAGAATTGTATCAAAGGTAGGACTCTCTATACTATGTAAAGGGGGTCTGATCATTTGTAAAAGGCATCCTATTCACGCAGTACAAAGCAATATATTACTTTTCTCTTAAGCTCTCAATACTCTGTTACTTAGTTCATACTTTCCAATAAAGTATCTGGTTGGTTCGAGGGCGACCTAGCTCGAGGGCCAAAGCTATACGTTTATTTCGGTTTGCTTTTATTTCTATTTACAGTCAATTTCAATATTAATATATATATTTTTTCAATTTGTGCCAAGTAAAATCACGTGTCCTTAAAACCACGTATAAATGCAATTGTTGTCTGTTTTAGGGGAAACAACTACATTTCTCTCTCTAAAGTTTTCTCATTCTTAGTTTGACGAATTATTTTGTGCATATTAATTATTTTAACGAGTGGTTCGAACAAACAATGTTATTCAATAAATTGATGTCTCACATGTCTATATATAATAATAGTCGCATACTAAGTAGTAGTAAGTAATGCAGTTCAACAATCAACAACTCCTTTTAATAATTGTCTTAATATAAATCTAAATAGTTACTACTTACAAAAGGTATACTTGAACTTTATTGGACACATAATGTATACATTCTTTTTGTTTATAATTAAGGTTGATCAAAAACTGATTTTCCAGTTTGGTGACTTGATGAGGTCTCTAATATTGAAGAACATTTGGGATTTGGCCACTATCTTTAGTTTATAAACATATTTATCTTTATGAAAAAATATATTCACCATTCTGTTTAAGATTAAGAGAGTTCGTGAAAAAAAGGAATCTAATAAGGCCGCAAAGTTCAACTTAGTTAGTCCCTAGAAATTACCTGAACAATAATTTTAGGTTATTTATAATAAGCCTAGTTACATTTGCTAAGTAAATCGGCAAGTTGGTATGATTACCTATAAAATAGAGATATGACGTATAAAAAATTCAAAATAGTCTGTATAAGATATTCTTATTCTTATCTTTAACCTTTGTTTTGTGAAAGTATAAACATGTTCTTTTGTTGAATCATTAAACACCTTTGGTTGTTTGTTTTTTAATTATATCAAAATCTAAATGAATAAATTTTATCGCCTGACTTGAGTTTATATTACACTATTAATAGGTTGATCGAAGGGATAATTTTAGTTTTAGCGCTAACACTCATTTTACATATTTGACTCGAATATAGGAATAAGATAGATTTCAGGCTATATACACTATGAATGTAATTTAATATGTTACAATATGTTAGATTCAGAGATCGAAGCAAAATGAAAGACACCCAATTAGGGTTCTAAGAGACGAAGAGAGAGACATATCTGATTTTCTATTATTCAATCCCTGTACAAATGAGTCTGTTTTCCTATCTGTTGTGTCCTCAGAAATTGGGCCTATATATCTAGGACCCAGAAGCACAAATACAATAAATACAAAAATTGAACCTGAGGCCAAATACTAAATATAACTGGACTACCGCACATACTAACTAATACCAAATTCTAAGCTACGGATCCCAACACCCCTCCTCTAGTTGGAGGGTGGGACAACACCCAACTTGCCAAGATGAAAGTGATGAACATTGCTAGGCAGGGATTTGGTGAAGATGTCGACCACTTGAGATGCACTTGAGGTATCAAGCAAGCTGATCAACCCATCTGTGAGCTTACTCCAAACAAAATGACAGTCTAACTCAATATGCTTGGTCCGTTCATGGAATACTAAATTTTTTTGCTATGTGCAGAGCAGCCTAGTTATCATAAAAAATAGGAATGGAAGAAGAGATAGGAAGACCAAAATCAACCAACAATCTGGATAGCCATGTAACTTCAGCAACTGCTTTGCCCAATGATCGATATTCAGCCTCAGCTGAAGAAAGAGATACCACAGGTTGTTTCTTGGATTTCCAGCACACCAAACTACCACCCAACAAAATGCAAAAACTTGTAACTTATCTTCTACTATTAGGGCAATAGCCCCAATCACTATCACAAAACACTTGAAGAGAAAGGTCTAAGAAATTGTTGAAGAAAATACCATAATCTGAAGTACCGTTAATGTATCTAAATAGGTGAAGGGCAGCCTTCATATGAGGAGCATAGGGGTGCTTCATAAACTGGCTTAGATGCTGGACAACAAAAGACAAATCAGGCCTAGTATGGGTTAAAAAAATTCAGCTTCCCAACAAGGCTTCTGTAAACCTCAAGATTAGGTAAAGTATCCCCTACTTTAGCTTTAAGTTTCTCATGCAACTCAAGAGGAGAAATGACAGGAGAGCAGCCATCACAATGAAACTCTTTTAAAAGATCATGAATAAACTTTCTTTGATGCAACAGAACCCCAGAAGAAGAACATAGCACCTCAATACCAAGGAAGTAATTAAGAAGACCCAAATCTTTGATTTTAAACTGATCATGAAGAAAAGCTTTTAAGGAAGAAACTTCTCCCAAATCAGTCCCAGTAAGTACAATATCATCTACATACACAGCCAAGATGACAAGAGAGTCCCCAGAACCCTTAGTGAACAGAGATTAATCATTGAGGCTATGAGTATACCCTATGGACTGTAAGGCTTGTGACAACTTAGCATACCACTGCCTGGAGGCCTATCTCAACCCATAAAGAGATTTTTTCAGCTTACAAACAAGTGTAGCAGAGGAGGATGTAGAGGGAACAGACAATCTAGGAGGTAGTTTCATGTAAACTTCCTCATCCAAATCACCATGCAAGAAAGCATTATTAACATCAAGTTGGAAAGGGGGCCAATTTTTCTTAACTGCCACAGCAATAAGAGTTCTAATGGTGGACATCTTTACAATAGGGGAGAAGGTCTCATGAAAATCAATTCCTTCAACTTGGGTATCACCCCATACCACTAACCTTGTTTTATATCTTTCAATTGAACCATCAACTTTGTATTTAACATTATAAACCCATTTGTATCCAATTGGTTTCTTTCCAAAAGGCAACTCAACTATATCCCAGGTTTTATTAGTCTCCAAAGCTTCAAATTCCTGTCTTATAGCAGCCTGCCATTCAGGGACAACTGCTGCCTGGGAATAGGTAGAAGGTTTTCAGAAATATGTTGCTTAACTAGACTAGAGGAGGGTTCAGAAGTGGAGCTAGTAGATTGACAGACATAGCTCTTAAGATATTCAGGTTGCTTGTGAACTCTAGAAGACCTCCTGAGAACAAGAGGAGAAGAAGAAGTGGAAGGGAAAAGAGGAACGGGAGGAGGAGAAATGGATGCAGAAGGTTGTGAGAATGGAGGAGGAGAGTTAGATGAAGGGGCAGGAGGAGAAGAGGCAGTAGTAGTAGGAATAGGAGTGGAAGTAGGAGAAACGGGGGGAGAAGAAGTAGTAGTAGAAAGAGAATCATCAAAATATGCAGAAAAAGGAAAGGGACATAAGCTGGAGGAATTTGTGGGTGATTTAAGGAATGGAAAAATATGTTCATGAAATACAACATCTCTAGACACAAAACAGGAGTGAGTCTCCAGATTATATATGCCACAAACACACAAGGCACAACTCTAGGTTGAAATTTGTCTCTAAGATGCTTGGGAACAGTGGAATAGCAAAGACAATCAAAAGCTCTAAGATGAGTATAAACAGGCAATTTGCTATAGGGTAACTCATAGGGGCTTTTGTGATTTAGTAAAGGGGATGGAAATCTATTTAGCAAATAGGTAGCAGTGAGAATACAATCTCCCCAGAATTTAAGGGGAAGGTGAGATTGAAACAGTAGTGCCCTAGCAGTCTCAAGTAAATATCTATGTTTCCTTTCCACCACCGCATTCTATTGAGGGGTATGAGGGCAAGAAATTTGATGTACAATACCTTTCTCAGCAAAGAATTGACACCCAAACAAGATGGACTCTGATTCTAGAGCATTGTCACTCCTAGTAGTTTGGACTTTAGTGTGGAATTGAGTTTCTACCAAGGCAATAAAGCCTTTAGAATGTCAAAAGCATTGCTCTTGGCTCCTAAAAGGTGAGTCGAAGTAGCTCTAGTATGATCATCAACAATGGTTAAAAAATATTTGGAACCAGAATATGTAGTGGTGTGATAAGGTCCCGAGGTGTCAAATGTGAAGTAATTGGAATGGTGTGGTTGACTGTATAGAACTATCAGGAAAAGGTAACCTGGTTTGTTTAGCCAAAGGGACAAATGGGACAAATGAAAGATTGTTTAGATGACAATTTAGTTCCAAGATCATATACATGCTTAGAAAAAGGTAGATGCCCTAGTCTATAGTGCCAAACAACATCATCTTTATTCACTTTATTCATATGTACATCATCAGACATCTCAGCAGAACTAAGAGACAAACTTGTACTACTACCAGGAACATTAGAACAATTATTAGAAACAACAATTAGAACATTTCAAGAAGAAACAGCAGGAAAAGATGAATCAAAAAACAAAGAATTTGAAACCATTGGGAGTTGAAACAGCTTGTACAATCCACTGTCAGGTCTACCAAGTACCACTGGCTTCTTCAAAGAAGGGCCTTGAAAAGTACAACCGGTGTTGGTAAACTGAGCCATGTGACCAGGTTTAGCAATAAGCTTGTATACAGAAATAAGATTGTATTTAAAACTAGGAATGTAAATCACATTATGAAGAATGAGATCAGGAAACAAAGCTAAAGAACCTACATTGTGAACTTTAACTTTGTAACCATTTGGAAGAGACACTAGGTAAGGAAAAGATAGTGTTTATATGTTAAAAAGAAGAGATTTATCAAATGTCATATGATCTGAGGCTCTAGAATGTATAATCCAAATAACATTGTCTATTTTAGTAAGCAAGCAAGTTCTAACTGAACCATTCTTATGTAGAAGCATACCAGCAAAATTGGCTGATGTCAAGAGGGTAGGAGGAGAAGATGGAGTGGAAAGATGAGACTGCTGCAGCAACATCATGAGTTGAGAATACTGATCTTTAGTTAAACCAAGGACTGTAGAAGCTTGGGGAGACTCATGCTGTCCAACAGTGCCACTATGAATCCCAACATCACCAGAATGATCAACCTCAATATGTGCAGCTGCTTTTCTAGGACTAGGTCCCTTAGTGAGCTTGAAATTGGGAGGGAAGCCATGCAATTTGTAGCATTTCTCAACAGCATGCCCTGGTTTCTTGCAATACTTGCAGATTAAAGGTGACCTTTGAGCCCCTGAGTTAATCCTTGAATGAGAATTTTGTGGTCTGGGAGAGTCAAAATTGACCTTGGATGGGAAACTCTGTTTGGAAACCCCAGCATTAAAGGAGGCAAAATTGTTATTGAATTGAGATGCAGAGGATACTTGTCTCTGTTTCTCATCAACCAAAAGAATGTTGTACACAGTGTTCATTGAGGGCAAGGGCTTCACCATGATAATGTTGCTCCTTACTTGAAGATAAGTATCATTAAGTCCCATCAAGAACTAATAAACTTTCTGCTCTTCCTCATCTTTCTTGTTACCCCCACTTGTACAAACAGACAAATAGTTGACAAAAATGGAAGATATCTCATCCCAGAGTAGTTTTATGGTATTAAAATAAGATGCTATATCTAGTGAACCTTGAGATATGTGTGCCAGCTCCTTCTTAAGTTCAAACAACCTAGCTCCATCAGCCTTTCCATATCTCTCATCAAGTTCACTCCAAATATCTTTGGCTAACTCAGAGTACTCAACACTACGAGATATTTCTTTGGTAAGGGAGTTTATCAACCAGGAGATGACTAAAATCATTGCATCTCTGCCATTGCCTTGCCAAAGGGGACTCAGCAGGTGGCTTGACAGATGAACCATAGATGAAATCTAATTTATTACGAACAAACAAGGCTACTAGGATAGTCCTACGCTAGCTAGAATAACCAGACCCATCAAAAGGAACAAAAACTAGAGAAGCACCCAAAATATCAGAGGGATGAACATAAAGTGGGTGACATGGATGAGTATAATCATCCGGATGAAAAACAGTACGGGATGAAGTTCCTACACCATCGACTGGAGTCTCAGAACTATTTGTCATATTGACAACCAACCAAAACAACAAAACTGGACCAGACTACTAACAATAGTGAAGTGAAATTCAGCAATTGAAGTTTCTAAGACAAAATAATTGTACATGCAGAACAAAGAATAACAACAACGAGATAACAAGGAGCTAGGGAGATGAGACGATGTTACCAAAAGCACCGTTCGCTACCGGAAGGGGACGACCTTGACAAAAATGAAGAGACAGACGGAAATTGTTGAGAAGATGAGCTGAAATAAGATCGACGTAGTCCAAATCAAAAATCACAGCGGCGATTTGAAAGAAAAAACTCCTTTTCGTCAACGATTTCTTCCTCGCAAAAATCTAGATTTCGATCTCCGACGAACACCAGAAACCGAATGAAATTCGGCAGAGAAAACCTCACCAATAACACCGCACATCGACGGAGGAAGAGATCTTAAACACCATAGCTCTGATACCATGTTAGATTCAGAGATCGAAGCAAAATAAAAGACACCCAATTAGGGTTCTAAGAGACGAATAGAGAGAAATATCTAATTTTCTATTATTCAATCCATGTACAAATGAGTCTGTTTTCCTATCTGTTGTGTTATCAGAAATTGGGCCTATATATCTAGGACCCGGAAGCCCAAATACAATAAATACAAAAATTGAACCTGAGGCCCAAATACTAAATACAATTGGACTACCACACATACTAACTAATATCAAATTCTAAACTATGAATTCCAACACAATATGTAGTTATATTCAGTGACAGACTTACGTTTTGAGGTATGGGTGCTAAAGCACCCATGGGCTTTGGCCAAATTATGATATTATTCATAGATAATAGTTAAAAATTTAAACAATTGACCATGAGCACCCACTATGATCATATTTGACCACTATAAATTTACACTAATATCAGTGAAGAACCCACGGCATATAAATCTTGGACCCGCCGTTGACTATATTTCTAGGTCAATTTAACCGGTGCAAAAAATCTTCGTTATGGGTAATGAACATAACATAAACTCAAAAAAGAAAGGAAGGAGAACGGAACAAAATGGACCTTTATTTCTTCGCCATCGCAAGTTGGCAGGACAATATAAAAGTTTGTATGATGAAACATGTGGTCTAAATTATGAATTATATTAAGTCATTGACTGTACATGCATGTCAATTCATTCGCAAGTGACCAAATTTATTTTATTTTATTTTGATATTACGTAAACTCCGCTTGGTATTAATTGGTAAATATTATTGTTAGGGCGTTTGTGTTTTCTCTGTTTTAAGAAAGTAAACCACTTAAAAGAAAGTATATGGATATGAAATTACTCGTCTTGGAAGGCGTAAAATGTTAAAAGAAATCCCAACAAGTATTTCATTATCGTTTTGTAATCTTCTTTTTTTTTTTTTTTTTTTTTTTTAGTTGTTTTTACAAAAGCTACTCCCCATGAATCAGACTTTGATTTCAATAGGTGAAAGCGACAAATCGTAGTATATGATAAAATTGTAATGTGAAAAACACATGTATGTTAGATTTATGACATTAATCTGGTCTACGAATTTTCCTTATTTTTTACTTTGGGTTGTTGCAAATTAGCTGTGTCGATTATAAGAATTGTCCTATTGTTAATAAGCCAGACTTTAAGACCCCTCTATGTTGACCATATACCATAGTATCCTAGGCTGATTGAACATGTTAATTTGTTGCAAATCAAAGTATTTGGACTCAAACTTGTTGACTGGGGAAGCCGGTTTCCAGTATAAAACCCACCTAAAATGGTGATTGCTGGTAGTTGAGGATCCGGCTTATCCAAGACAACTACTTCAACTCCTTTTTCTTGTTTTTCATTTTTCTCATATATTTTTCCTCTAAAACAAGAGTAAATACAGCATGGCATTGTTTTTGTTTGTTGACACACAAGTAATGGTTAAACTATAGTAAGAGGATTCTAATGCAAAACTTATATGGTAAAGATTGTATTTTAAAAATTATTTTTTGTTGAACGTTTTGATTCAATAACACATCACTAGAAAAAGGGATGAAAAGAAGAAAAAAATCTTATCGATGTAGTTGAAGGATTAAAGTGATTATATTGTGCGACAAAAAGATATTACGAACCGGTATATTCTTCCAAAATGAAATAGTTCTATTACGTATATATTTGAAGGAGAGCTTGGAGCAACGGTAAAGTCTCTGTGTGACCTATAGGTCATGGGTTCGAGCCGTATAATCAACTAATGATGTTTGCATCAGGGTAGGCTGCCTACACTACATCCTTGGGTGCGGTATGAAGGAGAGCCTTGGAACAACAGTAAAGCTGTCTCCGTGTGACCTTTAGGTCATGGGATCGAGCCGTAGAATCAACTAATGATGTTTGCGTCAGGGTAGACTACATCCTTGGGTGCGGTATGAAGGAGAGCCTTGGAGCAACAGTAAAGTTGTCTCCGTATGACCTATAGGCCATGGGCTCAAACAGTACTCCTTTCTCCAAACCTTATATGAATACATAATGCTTTGTGCATCGAATTACCCTTTAAATTTATTTGAATAAGATATCGAGTTATAAGATTTGAAGTTCGTAAGTTTTTAGTTAGAGGGTTTCACGTTTACCATAACTCTATTCTTTGTATAATTCATGAAGGTCAATGATTTCAAGGATCATTCTTTTAAGTTTTTGAGTTAGATGATTTAACTTTTACCACAACCCTATTTTGACCATTTTTTAATGTAATCATTGGCTGATAGAACTTTTGCTAGATAAAAGCAAAAGATTGGAGTCAACTGTTTTACCGGAGAAGCCGGTTTCCGGTATTATCCACCAAAAACGGTGATCGATAGTAGCTGGGACGTGGGGGTTGTTGGCAGCTGACATAATTGGCTGGCCTTAGCCAAATCCACGTATTTCCAACGTATCACACTTCTAATTCTAGACAACCTCTTCAAAAATTTTAATTAAATAAATTTATGTGGACGAAGTTGCCCTTTTCAGTGTCCAATACATATATACAACCACTTTTGAAAATGTTCAATTATTATGTTAATTTAAGCAATTAAAAGTTAGACCACTAATAATAAATTCCGAGATATAGACAATTCGATATCCACCTTTTCAGGGTGGGAAGAGTTAGGTGAATCTAGAAAACTTGATTTTGCATTTCATATTAGTCAAATAATTAACTATAGAAGGGAAAAACGGAAGCTTGTAATCATCTTTTTTCTTCTGTCCTATTAAATTTAGAATTCAGATTGACTATTCATTTTAGAAAGAAGAGCAAAAAGAATCTGGACAATATTTTGTGATTGTTCTTTTAATTGCTTCTGTTGAAGTGTTGCCAAGTCAAATGTTAATGTCCAAATAGTATGTAGTAGGGAAGAGATTATAAGAATTCAATGCATACAACAACAACATAGGGTATATTTTCACAAATGAAGTATAGGATATAGAGTCAGAGCTAGAATTTTAATTTTATGGGTTCAGGATTATAATTCTTTTAAGTTACTGGTTCTAAATTAATAATTTGTACATATTCATTGAATTTCTTAATACAAATACATGATTTGAATAAAAGCTACTGGATTCGGTCGAACCCTCAACCAACACTGCGGCTCCGCCCCTGAGTATATAGGCAAACCTGACCCCTACCTTATACAGGTAGAAAAGCTACTTCCGATAGACTCTCGATTCAAGTAAAAACATTATAAGTAGTAAAGAAATGCAATAAAAGAAATAAACAAGTCATGAAAAGGAATCATAAGCAATAATGTGATATCAACAAACCGAAACAAAAGCAATATCAAGTAATAAATGAATCCAAAATAAGCCACAACTAAAATAATACTAAACTATTGGTATGTAAATAAGATATGCTTTATTCTCTACTAATCTTCTATCCTAAGTAAAATCCAATGCATATACCTATTTTATATATTAGTTTATTATGATCAAGTGATGAACTAAAATGAAATTGTATATTAACTATTGCATCATACCTCTATATAACAACATCCTTATATAACAACACTTTTCTATAAAAGCAAAATTTTTTGGGAACCAAATCTCATGTGTATAATATATATTTTCTATAATAGCAATTCGCTATAACATTCAAAAATATCCGGAACAAACGAGGTTTTTATAAAGAAGTTTGACTGTATATACTTTTTTGTGTGAATCATAATAATATCCTCCCATTCCAGTTTATGTGCACCTATTTCTTTTTTGGTCCGTTCCAAAAAGAATGACCCCTTTCTAAATTTGGAAACAATTTAGCTTAAACTTCTAATTGAGAAGCCTTTTTAACCACATAAATATTCTGGATCCCTTTCTATCTTATTTAAGACCATAAATCTCAAAAATCTTCATTTTTTTCTTTAACTTGGTGCTCACTAAAAAAGGTTCACGTAAATTGATAGTATATTTTAATTAGTGTTCCATTGAAGATCTCGTTTATTTCTCTCCTTGATCATTTTTAGGTAATATTCTAATCTGCTTCCGCCTTCCGGTTCTTTTTACATTGTTTACGTGTATATTGATATATAATTGGAAAAAAAATTGTACACGTGACCAACATTTCTAGGAGTATTATTTTAGGTATATCTTTTAAATGGACAAAAATACCCAAGAGCGAGTCCTACTCCTTAACGAGTCTAAGAACTCACCAACCTCAACACGCACTTCCCCTTCTTCTTCCTCCTCCTCATTTCTCATCAATCTTCTATTTAACTGCATCCAATTTATCCTTACCCAACAACCCCCATTTCATAGTTATTATGGTATTAATAATTAATATCATAATGTTTCATATAAAGAGGTTGTTCTAACATATATTTACATACGAGCTAACCACCATTCTTTTATCCCCTTCATTCAAGATTCTTCCCAATGGAAGCTGTCAAACTTGGAAATAAATTTCACCCACATTCCTCTTATACAAATTCTTCATCTTTTTCCAATACCCATTTTGGATTGATCAAATTTAGAAAGACCCATATAGGATTTGAGCCAAAAATCCCAAAAAAATGGACAAGTTTGTCTCTTTGTGGTGGAGAAAGATTGAAAAAGGAAATATTTTTGGAGAAGAAACAGAGAGATTTTTCTGTAAAGTGTACAGCAGAGGGAATAGAGAGAGGATTGTTAGTAGGTGGAAGAAGTGATGAAGAAAGAAAATTTGTGGTGGCAGAGAGATTTAAAGTGGTGGCTTTAATGGCTTGTGTTATGTGTTTGTGTAATGCTGATAGAGTTGTTATGTCTGTTGCTATTGTTCCTTTAGCTGCTAAATATGGATGGAGCAGCTCCTTTTTGGGTATTGTTCAGGTATTTCTTTTGCTCATTTTTGTTGCTGATTCACTTTTTCTCTCTTTTGAATTGTTTCTTTGAACGTTAAGAATCATTCAACTTCGGTTCTCTTTCCAAATAGGTTATTGTTGGCTAAAGAAGTTCTCTATATGTTTTGTTTTATTCGAGCTGACTTTATAGTTTATTCCTATATTAAGCTTAAGTCTTTCGGAAACAAAAAATAGCAGGTGAAGCTTTGGCGGGTAGAGTTATCGGTACCTATTCTGATAGAAGTTAATAGATACCTAATCGAATTAGTCGAAGTGCGCCCAAGATGACCCGAACACTCTCCCATAATAAAAATTTGAGGGGGGGGGGGGGGTAGGAGAGGGAAGAAACAGTGATTGTAGATTTGTGGTTGATCAGAATGGTAGCTGTTATTTACCTGCGAAGTCTGCTAATAAAAGGAGTACCAGTAAAAGAATGGAAATCAAGAAAAAGGCAAAAAAATTGGCCAGCCTGGGACCCACAAGTTGTGTTAGCTTTTACTGTAATATCTTTCAAGTGGAAGATGCGAATTTTGTTTTACCTTTTGATGATTAAGGCTGTGGTTTAAGGTCAATAAAGTTGGTGAAACTTACGAGAAATCAGAATTCAAATTTTAGTGAAGGCAAAATTAGAGTAGATGTCTTTTTTTCATCTGTCTAAATGTAAATCTGAATCATTAGAAGCGTTGGCTGTTAACATTCAGTCAGAGAGTGGGGATGGCTTCTGATATAGGGTGGGACCTCTAAATCTGGCCTTTGTGGATTACTTATTTTTGAGAGTTTATTTGCTGTTTGGGTCCCTTCTACAAGTTGGCTTTATTCAAATCATTTTTCCTTGGTTACAAAAATGGGAAGTCATTTTCCTGCTTCTTACTTTGGTTGGTAGAAGAAGAAGAGAAGAATGTGCTTCCAAGAAATGGCATTGGTCAGAGGGGGTTTGATAGAAAGAGTTAAGTCTTTTGCCCCTACCAACTATTCAAAGTGAAAGTGCCACCTACCAGTCTTCTTCATTACCCCGCCCTTTTAGTGAGTTTATTACTCTTTTAAGAATTTAAGTTATACTAGAAAAACCATTTATTACTCATTTGTTTGAGGAAGACCTGCTACATGGGCGGGGGGAGGGAGGGAGGGGGGGGGGAGGTGTCAGGGAAGGAAAAGAAGGGGGACAGTAAGAATTGAACTCACAGTCGTGGTGATTATGTAAACCTTTAGCACTGTAGAGAGGCAGATGACTGTGAAAAATAATCCTGGACAGATATTAATTGTGCACAAACATATTTGATGGCTTTGAATCTTAACTAGTAAAATCACGTTTTGAAAGATTCTGGTGTGAGACATGGTGTGAGACATAGCTGACACTTGAAAAGTATGCTCATCTATCAGAGGATAACTACAAATAGCAGTACTATGTGGCAGAAAGTTACTTTCTGAGCAAGAAAGGGAAAAGTATGCTCCTATTCGGACACCTTCAAATTCAAGAAAGCGTATCCAAGAGTATTTCTAAGTATAATTTTATGATTCATGTTTGAGCTTTTCTGTGTATTGCACAGCTTTCCAAGATTATCGGCAAAGAGTTATAACTAGGCATTGCATTTATTCTGCATATTTTTATCGTCTATGATGCTGACGATGAAACATTTGTTGCTTTGCTAGTCATCTTTCCTCTGGGGTTACATATTTTCCTCGGTGATTGGAGGAGCATTAGTAGACAAATATGGAGGAAAGAAAGTGATTGCTTGGGGTGCAGCTCTTTGGTCTCTGGCCACTCTTCTTACTCCATGGGCAGCAAATCACTCCACAATCAGTCTGTTGGCTATTCGTGCTTTCTTTGGTCTTGCTGAAGGAGTAGCTTTGCCTTCCATGAACACCCTTTTGTCCAGGTAATTTAAATTTCCCATTGTACCCCAAACACTTATAACCATTATTGGGACAGAGCCAAGAAATTGTGGTATGTACTTTTTCCAAGTACTTTATTTGGAATACAACAATGTTTTGACTTATTATATGGTTAAGAATATATGCAATATTTTTCTCGAAAAAGATATACTATGTAACACTATCCATGCTTAAAGAATGAATAAAAAGGGCAGCCTGGTGCACGAATCATCCTGCGTAAACGCAGGGTCCGGGGATGAATGAGAACCACAATTGATTTGAAGTTGCCTCATTATCGGCTTGTGGCAAACTGAAAGATACTCCTAAATGCACCTAATTGACTTTCAATGTTGTTATTGGCATATTAATCAAGTGAAGCGTTTGTGCTCAAGTTGCAGGCAGTGACTAGTCCTACAACTATTAAGTTTAAAATCGTTGGTTCCTTGTATATTATGGCTTTATGTAACTGAAAGAAAATGTTCTGCATTTTCAAGAGTAGCTGAGTTTGTATGTTCCTCCAATTATGCAGGTGGTTTCCAAGCCATGAACGGGCGACTGCTGTTGGAATATCCATGGGTGGGTTCCATCTTGGAAATGTTGTGGGTTTGGTGCTAACTCCGTTATTTATGTCCTCGGTTGGAATTTCTGGTCCCTTCATCCTTTTCTCATCTCTTGGGCTTCTCTGGCTTACAACGTGGATTAACCGAGTGACGAATGATCCACAAGAAAGCAATTCTATAACAAAAGCAGAGTTGAGGTTAATCCAAGCAGGGAAATCAGATTCTCCTCCTCTAAAAAAAGGAGAACTTCCACCACTGCGACTGCTGTTGTCGAAAATGCCCACTTGGGCTATTATTTTTGCTAACGTCACTAATAACTGGGTAGCCCCTCTTTCTTTGACTTCGTTCCTTGGTACCAGAGAATTGATGTTATAGTTGGCGATAAAATATTTGAAATTTGAAGACTGTGTAGTTAACTTAAAAAATCTTTAACTTGTTGCAGGGATATTTTGTTCTTCTCTCCTGGATGCCTGTTTATTTCAAAACGGTGAGTCACAGTTCCCTTACTTCATCTGCTTTTTTGCCTGTGGCAAGGCAGAAGATCTTGCATGGGTTCAATTAGAAGATAAAGAAAAATTCCTTCCAGATAATTTGTTCTAAGTTACATTCTTTATCTTGTGCTGCAAATATACTAGGACCATAGGTGTTTAGACTGAGAGCCTAATTCAGAAAAATCTTGTCGAATGTCTTCTTGATATCTGCTTGAGAGAAATTGTTTTCTTTGTTGCCAGGTTTTTAATGTGAATTTGAAGCAAGCAGCTTGGTTTAGTGCAGTGCCATGGGGCACAATGGCATTCTCAGGCTATGTTGCTGGAGCTGCGTCAGATTTCCTAATCAAAGCAGGGTACTCATTGACCTTTGTCAGGAAAGTCATGCAGGTAACTTATCTACCATTTGAAATTAGCTGCATGAAGGGGATATAATTTTATTGGGTGACGTAAAGCTAAAATTTGTAGTTTACGTTGTCTTAAGATATCGTACAAAATAGCCTATAATGATATGGTGTTTCTTGAAGAAGTTACGCCCTCTTTGAGAAGACATTCATGACCAGCAAGTCCTATACTACACTTATACAGCACAATAGTAGTTTTCATTGCCTCCACTTCTACTCCTCACTTATTACTTATAGATATGAAAATTATGTTGACACTCTCATTTCTTTTCTATTCAAGGGGTACCGCTGATCCAAAATCTTAGTCTACTATTCATCTCAATCTGCCATTTTCATGATGTGTATTGAACCTTTTATCGAATTCCAACGTCTACTTTGTTTTGAATGTTGCAGTCTATCGGTTTCATTGGTCCCGGGGTGTCTTTGCTCTGCTTGAATTATGCCAAAACACCTGAGGTTGCAGCAGTGATGATAACTATAGCCCTGAGCTTCAGCTCCTTCAGCCAAGCTGGTTTTCTGCTTAATATGCAAGTAAGCTAACATATTTCAATTGAATACCCTTGTATTATCTCACAAGTAACTGTTGATTCTTCCTTTAACTAATCTCTAAAGCTACTTATTGACAGTTAACTTTACTCTGAAAGTCAATTTACTTAGCTTGCGTTTTCTTTTTTGGATAGGATATTGCACCTCAGTATGCAGGATTTCTACATGGTAAGCATCTATCGTAACCTTCTTCCGCTCTAGGTTTTGTTTGGTTTACGGTCTAGTTATGCATGGATTATGTTGCAAAGGTTGTTTATGCTGGAATGTTTATGTAATACGAGGTTTATATGGAGATTAAAACAAAACGAGTTGTAAATCTCTTGAGATTATGTTTTTCCACTTATCAAACAGGGATATCAAATTCAGCAGGGACACTGGCAGCTATAATAAGCACAATTGGAACAGGCTTCTTTGTACAGTGGCTAGGATCCTTCCAAGCATTCTTGACTCTCACTGCTTGCCTCTACTTTGTTACAGCCATCTTTTGGAATATCTATGCCACTGGAGAGAGAGTTTTTTAGACTATATTTCCCATGATGGCTTATATGAGGATATATTCATTTAGAGATAGCAGAAAGGACAGCAATTACATCCTTTACAAATATTCAATTTTTTCATGTGTAGTTTTCTATTTTTTCTATTCTGGAAGCATAAATTTTAGCAAATCATCTTGTATTTGTCCTTGACCGTAAGGAAAGGAGCTCCACCCAGGCCATATTGAAGCTTCAGCTTATAAGCACTTGTTGACTTATCTACGGATTTGATGAAAACTAAAAATATTTATACCAAAAATCATATATTGATCATCCTCGCCTTTTTCACGACTTCTTTTAAAATCAATCAACACCGTCAAGAGAACTCAAGTTCTTGGGAAGATGTTTACCATCAAAATCAATCACATTGCTTTCGTTGAGAAAGCTCTTACTTTTGTAGATCACCCTTCTTCATCTCTTTAATTTTTAAAATTTTGTTTTGCATTGTGCTTCCTATCCAAATATGAACCAAATATCTATTCTTAATTGCATCGTGTTTGTAAGGGAAAACGTGGTGGTTTTGCAGAAACATATGTTCAGTTTCCAAACTTCTCTTGTGCTTTTCAAATTTCAAGTCTTATTATTAAAATAAAAGTTAAGAAAAAGTATAAATTCCTGAAAATGACGCAACATATTTAGCTGCTCAATAAAGGATGAAGCTCTGCTATTAACTCATACTAGTAGTCATACCCGCGCGATGCGCGGTCAATACTAAAAAGAAAAAATTAAATTATAATTATTCTTGTTTGATATTATTAGACCGTATTGCTTTAATAAATTTCAACTGTCGTTTTATTTGTCACTACGATATACCCAACCCTCACCGATATTTGAGCAGTTAATTTCTTTGTTAATTTTCAATAAATAATTTTTTTGTTATTAACTAATTATGTCATGTGGCTTGACCCTGGGAATATAAGAAATCGAAGTATTTAGGGATTCGACGCTTATCATCTGCCAAACTCAAAAGAAATTTAAAACAAAATATGAAAAACTTTTGACATACCATGCTTATCTTGAATATCTAGGCTACCACTTGTATTAATGTGGTGCCTTTTTCCTCTCCTTTCAATAATATATAGATAGATAGATTATTAGCATATTACTTGTTTAATACTTTTGTCTGCTATTTTTTTGTAATATAATAGAAGATATATATTTTATTACTCTTGAAAATATTTATTTTTTGCTTTAAATTTTATTATATTTTTCTCAATAACATTGTTTGAATTTTAATGAATAGATATACTTTTTATTTCAAAAAATAAAAAAGAAAATGAATTTAAAAAATAAAATAAAGAAATTAACTAACCTAAACCAACTCTCCCCCATGTTTTAGTAACTAATTATGCCATGTGGCTTTTTTTATGCTGCCACTTGATTTAAGGAGAGGGCTTTATCCTCTTCTTTTAATATATAGATATAGATAATAGATAATTTCTTTGTTATTAACTAATTAATCCATAAGGTTTTTTTCTAGGCTAGCACTTGGCATAAGGAGAGGGATTTATTCTCTCCTTGTAATAATATATAAAAGATATATAGAATATAGAATATTAGAAAGGAACTACTCCATAATTTGAATCAAAAGTTTTTTATTGCTTTATTTTTGTTTTTTTATTTTAAAACAATTATAAACTCCAACTTGAAACTACTCCCCAATTTGAAATGGTAATTTTTATTTTTTTTATTTCATTTTTTTATTTTAAAAGTTCAACTTAAAACAACTCACCGATTTGAATGGGTAGTTATTTTTTATATATTTATGTTTTCGAATATATATATATATGGTAGTTTTTTATTTTTTATTATTTTTGTTTTTATAGATATTTAAATTCAAATATAATAACTAATAACAGTAATTATTAACTAAAAAACTAATTAGTAACTAATTATGCCATGTGGCTTTTTTTTATGCTGCCATCCTCTCCTTTTAATAATAAATATAGATAGATTTCAATTGTCATTTTATTTGTCAATACTATATATCCAGCCCTCACCGATATTTGAGTAGTTAATTTAGGTAGTTAATTTCTTTGTTAATTTTCAATAAATAATTTTTTTGTTATTAACTAATTATGTCATGTGGCTTTTATCTAGGCTACCACTTGTATTAATGTGGTGCCTTTTTCTTTGGCTTTTAATAATATATAGATAGATTATCAGCATATTACTTGTTTAATATTTTTGTCTGCTATTTTTTTGTAATATAATAGAAGATATATATTTTATTACTCTTGAAAATATTTATTTTTTATTTTAAATTTTATTATATTTTTCTCAATAATATTGTTTGAATTTTAACGAATAGATATACTTTTTTTTAAAAAATAAAAAAGAAAATGATTTTAAAAAATGAAATAAAGAAATTAACTAACCTAAACCAACTCTCTCCCATGTTTTAGTAGTTAATTTCTTTGTTAATTTTCAATAGATAATTTTTTTGTTATTAACTAATTATTCCATAAGGTTTTTTTCTAGGCTACCCTTGCCATAAGGAGATGGCTTTATTCTCTCCTTTTAATAATATATAGAAGATATATAGAATATAGAATATTAGAAAGA